>NW_026605571.1:0-40726 GCF_945859685.1 Eupeodes corollae | reverse complement strand
AAAATTCCGATCACATTGCAGAAATGAGTGACCCCGTACAGGAAAGTACTGATTAATAACCTTACAACGGTCCAATGAATCAAGTAGCAGGAAGAATCTTACTATTGTGTTGTTCCTGTTTTGCTCTATACACGGGTCACTAAATACATGTGTAGTTCTTGTAGATGTTGAATACTCTTCCACAGCAGACTGCAAACGTCATCTGGTCCTCGCTTTGCTATGCTTTCCTGGTACGTATAAAGTCCACTGTGTTTTTTTCATATCATGGACGCAAAATACATAGAGCCACAGTTTTTCGCAAATACAAATTTTTTTGCACTGGAATCTTCGGCAAAGGAAGGTACATGCATGCAGTCAAAAACAATAGCTCCAACATTTTGTCTTTAACCACATAAAGCCAGTACTTCTTGTTGTTTATTGTAAAACTTTTTTGACCGTCTCAGATGAATCATTTTTTCTGCGTCCGCTTTACGTTTAGCAGTATCACTAGGTCCTGCACTATTTATTTTTGTACTTAATCCTTCGCCGCATGTTGAACAGACGTCAATCTCTGTCCGCCCAAATCTGTACGAGAAATTAGTATGGAAGTGATGCTTCCGATAAAAATCGTACTTCACGACATCTGTGTTCAGGGTACCTACTTGGTGTAGAAAATTTCATACATTATCTTGATATTCAGTGATGCCTCCAAATAATGAATATGCTTGCTGCTGTAGTGCGATTCTTTTAAGGGGAAAAGTGATTATTCATAGCAACAAGCACACTGTTAGCTAACCTTTTTTCACGTTCATCATGTTTCCCACGTTGATCTACAGGTATTCTGCCCGCCGCCACAAGTGATGAGAGCCGATAAATTTCACTGCTAGATACGCAAAACAAAATGGAGAACGCTTTTCTGCATATTCTTGTTTAAACAATATTTGACACCATTAGGTTGCTGGGTTTTCGGTGACTGGCCGAGGCCGTCTTCTAACTATAAGTCCCATAAGATATGTGTCCTGCTGATTCTTCGGCCGACCATGGTAAACGTTCTACAGTATTTCTTTTCTTTGTTCTGTGTCTATGTTTCTCGTACAACTTAGCTTGCAAAAACAATGACCACCCGTATTAAATTTTCCATCCATTATACCCTTCCAGTTCTAACGCTTTTGTGGGGCTCACAGCGTAAGCGGTGTAACCTTTGTGTTTCTTGCTTATATAAATGTTTTCTTCTTGTTTCTCGCTTCCTCTTACTTGTAGATGGTACATCACTGTTGCTGGAGTCACTAGAGACTAGACATTTCTGGGAGAAATTCAAATTTTGTTTCTAAAAAATTTGTTAGAAAAAATCCACGTCACCGCTTAAATGTTACACTTACATACCTTTAAAACCTTTAAAAATATATTTATTTAAAAAACAAAAATTACTGTTTTTCAAAAACTGTAAAACTCAAAATATTTTACTCTCTAATACCAAACTAGATATTGATGAATGAAAAAATAACGTCACACAAGTACAAGTTTTTCGCGATCCGGACACTTTTTCGCACAGTTTGGAAAAACATACCTTTTTTATTTTCTTTGCCAAATATTAACTTTTTGGTAAAAATAAATATTTCTCTGAAAAAATAGGTAACCAATAGAAGGGTTTTATTACCCTTCTAATAGAGCCAAGTATAAATAACGCAACTTCGCCTTAAAAGAGGTAAAATCTTACATTTCATTAACAGAACTTGGGAAATTCCAAAACGTTTTCCTAGTGACCTGTCAAAGCTTAGTGAAAAAATATTTAGTTTTCGCTTACAAGAAATTATTACGAGAAAATCTTGAAGAAATCTATAACTCAAAAATGTACACGAAATTCCACAAGTTTTGAAAACCAAAATATTTTTGTTTTCGACTTAGAAGATGTGTCTGCCTAAAGATAACATCTGCATCAAAAAGTCAATGTCGAAAAAAGTAGACTTATTCCGTTCTTACAACTGACGATTCACTTATCATGTTAAGACCTCAAAATGTATGAAGAATTTTTTCTTAAAGATTAAAGTTATACGCTTATTGTTATTACCAATCATAAGTGTAACTTTTTTTCTGACGGAATGTACATGTTTTAGCGTTCCTGTTAGCATGATGAAGAAGTTAAAGGGGATATTAATTCAAGCAATGACATGACAAGGAGCGGTTCATCCGGCTCCCCTTCCTTGGAGTTATACTAAGGATCTGGCCCAGGTTGGGGGTTGTGCCGTCGGGGTGACTTCCTGGCCACGTAAAAACATCGTAGTCTCGAAGCAACAACAAGCCTCGGATACGGACGGATTCACTGTTGACAACCCACGCAAACGAAATAAGGACAACGAACTTCGGATATGTACGTGGAATGTTAGGTCCCTTAACAGACCACGTGCAGCCGAACAATTAGCGGAAGCCCTAAACTGCTGCATGGCAGATATGACAGCCATCCAAGAAGTGCGATGGGATGGACCGGGCAAACGCAAACAAAAAGACTGCGACTGCTACCGAGAACAAAGACAGCGTCTATTTGGGTGTGGATTTGTTGTTGGAACTAGGCTCAGGCAAAAAGTCTTGAGTTTCAACACTGTGAGCGAGCGCATCACGACAATCCGCATCAAGGCTAAATTCGCCAACATAAGCCTAATATGCGCGCATGCCCCAACAGAGGAGAAAGATGAAGACACCAAAGATATGTTCTTCGAGCTCTTGGACAAGACATATGAGCAGTGCCCTGGCTATGACATTAAAATTGTCTTAGGAGATTTTAATGCCAAGCTAGGAAGAGAAGACATCTTTGGTGGCATAATCGGGAGATACAGCCTGCACGATACTACCTCCGACAACGGATTCAGGCTGGTCGATTTCGCTGCGGGGCGAGACGTTCTGGTAGCTAGTACGCAGTTCACGCATCTTAATATCCACAAGGGGACATGGAAATCTCCTGATCAATCAACCGTCAACCAGATTGACCACATTGCGATCGACGCACGACACTTCTCCAGTATCCAGGATATCCGAACATTCCGAGAGGCCAACATTGACTCGGACCACTACCTCGTTGTAGCCAAGGTACGGCTACGGATATCACGATCCAAGCCAAAACAAGGAAGTACTGTGAGAAGATTCGACGTTAGATGGCTACAATCGCAAGAGACTGCCATGTCCTTTTCCGATCGAGTCTCTAATAACCTCCTAAGGAGTCCTATGCTTCCTGCATTAAGCATTGAAAACCAGTGGCAACATTGCCTTGCAGCCATCAGAGATGCCGCCTCTGAAGTGCTAGGTTTCACACGGCCACCACAGCGAAACCCCTGGTTTGACGACGAATGCCAGCAAGCTCACGCAGCGAAACAAGAGGCATACAAAACGGCGCTGCACAAAAGGACGAGAGCTGCTCGCGAGCTCTACGAGCAGAAGAGGAGAGAGGAACACCGGCTTCTTAGACGGAAAAAAAGAGAGCATGAGAAGCACGCGATCGAGGAGATAGAGGGATATCACAACAGGAATGAGGTTCGTAAATTTTACCAAAAGGTAAAAAAAACCTCCCAAGGGTACCAGCCACGAACCGAAGCCTGTAAAGACGATCAAGGGAACATCGTAGTAGAACCACAGTCGATGCTGAGAATATGGAAAGATCACTTCTCCAAATTATATAACGGCGATGACGAACCGAATTCCGCTGTAAGGGAGATAGAACCACTCAACCTCGGCGACGCAGATCAACAATTCCGCCTACCCGACCTTGACGAAGTGAAGATAGCTATATCTAAACTTAAGTCAAACAAAGCTGCTGGAGCTGACGGCATCGCTGCCGAACTATTCAAAGCAGCAGGCGATGACTTGGTAGGGAGCATGCACCAACTCATCTGCAAAATTTGGTCGGAAGAAAGCATGCCCGATGAGTGGAATCTCAGCATAGTGTGCCCGATACATAAACTGCGCCAACTACAGAGGCATCAGTCTTCTTAACATTGCTTATAAGATCCTCTCTGCCGTATTATGTGAACGTCTGAAGCCATTCGTCAATAACCTGATTGGTCCTTATCAGTGTGGCTTTAGACCAGGAAAGTCCACTATCGACCAAATATTCACACTACGGCAGATCTTGGAAAAAACCCAGGAGCTTCAAATCGATACCCACCATCTCTTTATCGATTTTAAAGCCGCGTATGACAGCATCTATAGGGAAGAGCTCTACCGAGCAATGTCTAGTTTTGGCATCCCTGTCAAACTTATCCGTTTGTGCAGAATGACGATGGAGAATGCACGCTGCTCTATCAAGGTCGGAAAAGATCTTACCGATGCATTTGATGTCAAAAAAGGTTTTAGACAAGGCGATGCACTGTCATGCGACTTCTTCAACATCGTTCTGGAAAGAATTGTGCAAAACTCAACCGTCAACACTAGAGGCACAATCTTCCAAAGATCCATCCAATTACTCGGATACGCAGATGATATTGACATAATTGGAAGATCAAAGCGTGATGTCAGTGGAGCGTTTTTGAGCATTGCGACGGAAGCGAAGAAGATGGGTTTAGTGGTCAATGAGGGCAAGACCAAGTATATGCTGTCATCAAAAAAGGACACTGAACGACGACGTCGACAAAACGTCACCATGGACAGCTATAACTTTGAGGTAGTTAAGGACTTTGTCTACCTAGGCACCGCTATTAATGCAGACAACGACACCAGCGCTGAAATCAAACGAAGAATAACTCTTGCAAATCGCTGCTTCTTTGGACTTAGAAGGCAATTGAGAAGTAAAGTCCTCTCTCGAGCATGTAAAATCACCATCTATAAGACACTCATCATCCCGGTTCTCATTTATGGCGCTGAGGCCTGGACCCTGTCAAAGAAAGATGATAGCGTCTTAGGATGCTTCGAGAGAAAAATTCTTCGGGCGATTTTTGGTCCCATACGCATAGATGGAGAATGGAGGAGAAGATATAACGACGAACTGTACGGGCTGTACAGCGACACTGACCTAGTTAGCAGAATCAAAGTCCAACGGCTTAGATGGCTAGGTCATGTAGAGCGGATGGACATCAACGCTCCAGCCCGGAAGGTCTTCGAATCCAATCCCGAGGGACGGCGCAGTAGAGGAAGACCGCGACTCAGGTGGCGCACCCAGGTGGAAGAGGACCTCAACCAACTTGGCGTGCGAAACTGGAGACAGCTAGCTAGGGACCGAGCTGGCTGGAGACGCTTGTTGGTTGAGGCCCAGGTCCGCCCCGGACTGTAGCGCCACCTTAAGTAAGTAATGACATGACAATATAAAATGTTAAATAAAAGATACTAAATTAAGCTAAACATTGGTAAATATTATCACTGATTTTTTAAGAGATCAGCCATTATCGATCATCTAATATAACACAAATTTCTAAGAAGCCTAACCTATATTTCCGAGAGTATGAAGACTATTGAATGGCATTGTATGAACGTTATTGGTATGAACTGTCATTTGATGTGCTCTGCACTTAAAGATAAGAATCTTCATAGTCAAAGAAATCAAAATTTTTCGGATAGCTCAAATATCGAAAAATCTACAAAAGCAATTTTGTATGCTCTTGTCCCATACAGAAAAAGGGGAACAATAAAATAGCAAAGTGGAAAACCTTGAGGCAAGATCCATTTCACATTTTTATTTTCTTTCTTCATTTAAATAAGTCCATAGAAAAATTAGATAGTAGTACCCGTGGCATGATGTTTAGTGCATTCGACTCTCATGCCAGAGGTCTTGTGTTCGATCCCTGCCTGTGCCATCTAAAGTTTTTCTTCACGGATACTGGCACTTGCGAGAAATTGACAAATTCTCCAAGAGTAATTCTTGTCATGAAAAGTGCTTACTCAAATTAGTCGTTTGGATTTGGCTCAAAACTGTAGGTCCCCTTCATCCCTGGCAACAGTACTCGCACACAGGAATCTTTGAGAGTTGTAAGTCACTAGGCTCTAGTTCTCAACGGACTGTTACGCAACCTAATTTATTTTTTTTTCGTCACGTAAAATCAACAAATGCTAAAGCTAAAGGGTGATTTTTTTGAGGTTAGGATTTTCATGCATTAGTATTTGACAGATCACGCGGGATTTCAGACATGGTGTCAAAGAGAAAGATGCTCAGTATGCTTTGACATTTCATCATGAATAGACATACTAACGAGCAACGCTTGCAAATCATTGAATTTTATTACCAAAATCAGTGTTCGGTTCGAAATGTGTTTCGCGCTTTACGTCCGATTTATGGTCTACATAATCGACCAAGTAAGCAAACAATTAATGCGATTGTGACCAAGTTTCGCACTCAGTTTACTTTATTAGACATTAAACCAACCACACGAATGCGTACAGTGCGTACAGAAGAGAATATTGCGTCTGTTTCTGAAAGTGTTGCTGAAGACCGTGAAATGTCGATTCGTCGCCGTTCGCAGCAATTGGGTTTGTGTTATTCGACCACATGGAAGATTTTACGCAAAGATCTTGGTGTAAAACCGTATAAAATACAGCTCGTGCAAGAACTGAAGCCGAACGATCTGCCACAACGTCGAATTTTCAGTGAATGGGCCCTAGAAAAGTTGGCAGAAAATCCGCTTTTTTATCGACAAATTTTGTTCAGGCTCATTTCTGGTTGAATGGCTACGTAAATAAGCAAAATTGCCGCATTTGGAGTGAAGAGCAACCAGAAGCCGTTCAAGAACTGCCCATGCATCCCGAAAAATGCACTGTTTGGTGTGGTTTGTACGCTGGTGGAATCATTGGACCGTATTTTTTCAAAGATGCTGTTGGACGCAACGTTACGGTGAATGGCGATCGCTATCGTTCAATGCTAACAAACTTTTTGTTGCCAAAAATGAAAGAACTGAACTTGGTTGGCATGCGGTTTCAACAACATGGCGCTACATGCCACACAGCTCGCGATTCTATGGCCATTTTGAGGGAAAACTTCGGAGAACAATTCATCTCAAGGAATGGACCGGTAAGTTGGCCACCAAGATCATGCGATTTGACGCCTTTAGACTATTTTTTGTGGGGCTACGTCAAGTCTAAAGTCTACACAAATAAGCCAGCAACTATTCCAGCTTTGGAAGACAACATTTCCGAAGAAATTCGGGCTATTCCGGCCGAAATGCTCGAAAAAGTTACCCAAAATTGGACTTTCCGAATGGACCACCTAAGACGCAGCCGCAGTCAATATTTAAATGAAATTATCTTCAAAAAGTAAATGTCATGGACCAATCCAACGTTTCAAATAAAGAATCGATGAGATTTTGCAAATTTCATGCGTTTTTTTTTTTTAAAGTTCTCAAGCTCTTAAAAAATCACCGTTTATAACTAAAGCCTTAAAAAATTTGATTTAAAGAATTGTCCGATTAGGTATTTTAGTAGATATATTTCGAGAATCAGTTAACTGGAAAAGGTGGCCATTCAATCCATCATAACAATCACACTCGATGCCCAATTGAAAAGGAAGGAATCTATCACTTTAATTTATTATGTATAAAAAACCTTAGCTGTCAATTCTCCCATTTTACTTAAATTAACTTCGTCAATTTTACACGTTTTATAACATGAAATCTTTTGTCCATAGATATAAAAAACTATCTAAGAAAGTTGTTAACAACAATTTAAAAGACATACATAACACTCACACACACCCAAAACACACCCCTTAAATGAGAAGATATACAGACAACATCCAATATCCAAACACATTCAATCTATTAAAGTTATTCACTTAACTTAAAGTGCGTCCACTTAACAGCTCCGTAAAAGTTGTTTTACGACAAAAACGAAACGAAAAACCATTCAAATCCAACCGCAAAAGGATATGGAACTGGTCGGTCATGCGGAACACTAAATTACCATAAACTCTCTCACTCTCTTATTGTACCATCCTGGAATATATCCTTTTCTTGGCTTTTGTACAACTATAGAACATCAGAAAAGAAATGTACATCCAATGTTTAAGTCTTTGACTGCTGTCGGAACTTGGAACTATACAATAAGAATAAGAACATATAAAAGATGAAAGGACAAAGTTCTTCTTCAAATCTTTTAACTTTTTTTTTTGGTGTCTTCATCCCTCCTCCCCTTAAAACACTTCAAAATCTACTGTTTGAATCCTTTTGCATATATCTAAATGTTCGAAGAGAAAGGGGGACACGAGGTAAGTATCTGATATAGGACTCAAAAGAATTCCCATAAATATGTACGACCATATATGCGAGTTGGTAGAGAGGTAGATAGATATAGGTTTAGGTGAATGCTTAGGGTAGAACAAAACGAGGTTTTGACTTTAGTTAACGGTCGTCGTCTCATAAAATTTTCCAAATAAAAGGACATGAACGAGCTACGAGCTCCTCATCGATCGGATGAAGGACTATTATGACGATGTATGGCACACAATGGCATCGATGATGCTTTTGCTTCGTTTTGGAATGTCCTTCTCTCCTCAGTCCTTTAACATCCTGCCTGATGAATGCTCATCATCGACACTATACACCTATTGGTTGGACTCTCCGATGGAAAGGCCAATGTACTGGGGGTTTATATAAAGCAGAAGTATACCTATATACCTGCCATCAGCTACCACATTAATGTCATGTACCATAATAGCCGTCTTATTGCGGTTGTTGTCCTTGTTACCACAGTTCCAATCACCAAGAAGGATATAAATTCCACTTCAATATAGTATAAATAAAAGAGAGGTATGCGGTATGAAATTTAACGGTAGTAAGCAAAAGGAAATACTTGGAATACCTTTCTGTCAGAGGACCGCAGAAAGTACAGTAGGGTTAGGTAGGTTTATATCTTCTATATTCCAAACCAAAAAGGGTCCCCATCATCAAGTTTGTGATGATGTATAAAAGGAAAGGAGCAAGCATTCGTAAAGGGTTGGAGGGAGAGTCGAAGTCGTAGTTATAGAATGCGGTGTGCAGGCACTAAGGCACCCAAGCCCAGGCACCTCTCTACTGTCATCGGTACGAGTGTAATCCCCTCCTAAATTGAGATAGAAGAATGCTGCAAAAGCTTCAAATGAAATTCTAACCAAATCGATAATAGAGAGGGTATCATAGGGAGCGAGCTAGGGAGGAATTGTACCTATCTATAGGTTTCTATCTGGTGGTCTTATAGTACTTTCAAACACAATTACACGCATCTTACGATTTTCTCTTCAATGTGTTGGAACATACATAGGTATTAAAGTTCTTGTCTCCCAGGCACACAAAACTCAAAAGAGAAGGATTTGACGTTTGATATAAAGTTTGGAATTCTGGGTTATTTGTAGGGCATTCCTGGCTGTGGCATTTGACTTAATGTTATTAATTGCCAATGCGAGGAATCCATTGGATCCTCTCTTAATGGGATATTAATTGTATAGGTTATACTATATACCAAAGACTAAGACCAAGACCAACCGTAACCAACCTACTCAGGATATTTAATATGGCTTTGTCTCTGTGGCTATGACAATAGGAAAGCAAAACCTAATGGCCTAGAACCGAGAGTCCTATCAATGCGCAATGAATGAGATAAGACATATCTCCATTGAAATAGTAAAATTTATATTATTGAAATGCTATTGCTTATATATTTCTTCTTAGGAAATCAATGATATTTAAGGAATAATTATGTAGTTATACAGTTAGGTACTCAGTTACTGAGGAAATGGTAATATACCTAAAATTAAAATAAGTTATATAGAAGTCCTTAATTAGCAAGAGCCTATTATTAAGGAAGTCTATAACACCCTCAAGAATGTACACTTCAATCGATGCTGATCAGTTCGTAAATTTTCTTTTAAGGCTTTAAAATATCATGTGCTGTTAATAGCTTTAAATTTTAACTTTAAAATGTTTTTGTAGCATGGTGTTGTTAACAGAGATATAAAACTTTTGTTTTTTCGTAAAGGTTCAGACGAAATTAGTATGATAAAAGAAACTCTTGCAGCGGGGTTTTTAACGTCAAAATTAATTAATTTAATTTTCTGTGTGCAAGTACTGTTGTCAGGAATGGAAGGGACCTACAATTTTAGGCCGAATCTGAACGGCTAGTTTGAAAAAGCACTTTTTCATGACAAGAATTACTCTTGAAGGTTTTTTCAATTCCTCGCAAGAGGCAGTAGCCGCGAATTTTTTTTTTTAAATTAAAGTGGCACTGGCAGGTATTGAACCCAAGACCCCTAGCATGACAGTCCAAGGCACTAACCATCATGCCACGGGTACTACACTCGGAAAATATTATGTTAAGTAAAATGGTTTGTGTCTTTGAATAAACTGATCGAGTACACACCATTTTTTGTCGGTAAGCTAGTTTCCAAGTATTGTACTTGTATATACAAAGGCGCGATTCATCTCAAGACACCACCTTTGTATATGAAAACATATACAAAGACACAACTCATCGTAGGACAACTCATCCCGGAAAACAATTTTTTGTGCATACAAGTAGTTCGTTAAAAGCTTTTGTCCTTTGGATAGCGTTATTTTAATTTCATATTAGAAGAACCAGGATGGAAAGTAAATTATTTGAAGATAAGAAAGAGGAAGAACATGTATATTAAAATTGTAAGGCGATCGCCTATTGGTTGTGTTGTTAGGTAGGTGTCTAAAACGAATAAATAATAGTTCATTGGCGTGCTCAGCCTTATGCAGATAGATAGATAAAGACGGGTTTATGATGATAATGAAGGAATGTTATTAGCAAGTAGTAGGTACTTACTACAATCCATTCACATTCCTTCTTTCCTTCAAGTTTTCAGCACAAACACGTTCAGTTTATTTTTTTCGTTAAGTTTTAAAAGAAACAAGCATACAAACACATACAAGAAATTGCTATTCATGTGTTGTTTACAGTCAGGCTCTTATGAGTTTTGGATTTTAGTTATGAAGTGACACGAAAGCAATAGTTGTAGAGGTTGTACGTAACACCTCTGAAAAATAAATTTGTCTTCAAAATTTTAAATGCCATTTTATAAATCAAAAAATCCTTCATTTTTCAATTATTTTTTTTTGGAAAATAACTAAAGCTGTTTTATTTTTTAAATTAATTTTTATGTATAACATTTTGCAATTGTTTAGTGATTGTAAATATACGCTCTACATTTGAATATTTAAAAAAATGTTGAACCGTTTTTTGAGATAAAGAATTTAAAAACAAAATCAATGTTTTTTTAAAAATTCAAACAAACTAAAGTTGCACTTTTATGAATCAAATATTGTTGAGGCAATATGAGAGCTCGTTCAAAAAAATTAATTGAAATCGGCTCATAAATTGCTGAGTAAATTAAAAAAACCAAATAATGGTTTCATGAGCGGTACCTTTCCGGAACAATAAAACTATGTTTTTCCTACTAAAAGAAGCCAAGTTAAGAAATAAAATTTTAGAGAAAATTAAAAAAAAATCTATCGGTTTGTTTTTGAGAAATTTCGAATTTTCGTTATTTGCCAAAAAAATTGTGTAGGGGCCACTGTTAGTTTTGATCTTAAAAAAATGAAAAAACGCCTAACGCGAATCTGCTCAAAACCTTTACTTCGACCTAATGGTTTAGGCTGTAGGAGCGTGGACAGATAAACAAATCCGACCGGACGGAACCGCGGGACCCACTTTTTTCGACTTGTCTTATATCATGTTTGATTGAATTGAGTTCAAAATTTTGCACGAATGCAAAACTTGCCACATCGTTCCTATATGTCGGAAGTAAAAATTTAAAAATAATGTTTAAAACACGTATTTTGGAAACTTGAGAAAATATTTAAAATAAGGCTTTTGGTTCGAAATCAACACTAAAAATTAAGTCCAAACGGAAATTTACAAAAGAATTAAAGTATCAACTTCAAGTTTTTTTCGAGACTTCATCTAGATTTATTTTAAGACTCATAGTAATAACTAATGCGAATTTCCAGAAACTAAGTTAAATATTAAAATCTTTTAAATCTAAAACAGAAAGGTTTGTACTTTTCAAAATCATTATACAATTTATTGTTAAGAGATATTTTGAGTTTGAATTTATTCTTAAAAAACTAGTTTTGTTTGTTTTTGGTATTTTTAAAGGGGCATATTTTAGGTGAGATTCAAATTTAGAACATCTTTTGTTAAAGTGTTATTAAAAAATAACATTCAAATACAAGATTTTTAAGAAAAATTAAATTTAAAGCTTTGCCTAAAACGTACTTTAAAGCTTAAATAAGTAAAAAAAAAATGAAAAATTTGCAATTTTGAATTCAATCCATTAAATGATGATATTACTGAGTATCTCAAAAACTTATTAAGGTTTCTTTAAACCAGTTTAATTGCAAATCTAGTTTTAAAAAGGTTTCGAGCTTAAGTTTTTTTCATAATTTCCGCTTCGACGTGAATGAAAAAAAAAAACAGTATTTGAATAATACTTATTTGATTGCCATTTCCATCAAACTTAAAACTCGACAAATTTTAAAACAAGATTTTCCAAAAGACTGGTTTGACCGAACAAAATAAAATGGGCTTGAGAAATTATAAAATAATTAATAAAAAATCATGGTGGAAATATAAAACTGATTTTCTTATAAGCTTACTAAATTTAATGCTTCAAAAGCTTGTAAGTGCTACAAAATGATCATCGGGGTTATTTATCGAACGTTTTCCAAAGAAATGTTTAAACCGAAAACCTTTCATTCGAATTATTTTTGGGGCTAAATACCGACTCAATCTAATTTGAGGCCATCTTGATTCGGAACTTCTGATTTTTTTTATGAATACTGAAATATAAAATGAGTACACACAAAAATTCGGTTTCGATATATTTTTTTTATTCATTGTCCTTGATCATAGTCCTGATGCATTAGCATGTTTTCAAAAAAATGATTCGAATTCGTCAATTTACTTGAAAAGCAGAGGAGCTGAGTAAGCTGCAGGTGCGAAAGCTGGAGAAGCATAAGCTGCTGGAGCAAAAGCAGGTGCGGCAGCGTATGCAGCTGGAGCGGCGACCAAAGGAGCGGCAGCAGCATAGGCAGCTGGGTAGGCAGCATAGTGAGCCACTGAGTGGGCGTTGTAACTTGATGCATATGGAGCCACGTATGAAGCGTAAGCAGCTGGTGCAGCTACCAAAGGTGAGGAGTAGGCCAATGCTGGGGCAAGAACTCCTGGTTTAGCGGCAGCAAGGGCAACAACAGCCATGAAACAGATAGCTACCTACAATAATAAAATATAAATTTGTTAATCCTTTTGATATTCTTTTGAATTTCCGGTTTAACTTACGAATTTGAACATCTTGAATTGTTTTGGTTTGAGTTTGGTTTACTTCGATGGAAGGTAAAGTGAACTATGATACCTTTCTGGCAGCTACCTTTCGGTTTTATACTTCTTCTTGGCTGGCTACTTAGTATGCACAAAGCATGTGGTATGCGGTAGACGCACTTGAAATAAAAGTAGTCAAAGACACACAATTTTCTGATGACACATATTAAATTGTTTCGGAAATATAATGTTTGCTCTGGAAACACTTTAAAGTTGCTTGGTAGCTTTTAATAAAGAAATATATTGCTGTTCAGTTAATATTGAGTAATTGATTGATTCAATTGAATACATTTTTTTTCACCTCAATGTAAATTCCTTTAAACAAACAAACGTTGAAAAAGTGATTCTAATAGAAGATCCATATACTCTTTCTGGCCCGTTTCTTAAAGTTGTACTAAGTATTTATTTTTTCATATAGGCGAAGGCAAGTAAAATATGTGTGGAACAACTAAATTGTTGAAGAATAATATTTTAAAATCATGTATACAAAGGTACCATGATAATACTTCGTGATAGACACTTTAAAAAAGATTGTTTATTAAATATATCATATTCGTTAATCCGATGCAGTGGCGGTACACGACCATCGTTGTTTTTTATAATAGTTATAGTTATAAAAATACGTAAATATTTACCAAATGCATTAGTTTAGATAAAATATAGGAATGTTATCAAAATTTTGTCAAAACAATGCTGCTTTTCGGGCTCATGCACAGTGAGATGGGAGAAATTTACATTTAATACAAGTAAACTAATTTAAAAAAAAAACTACTTTAAGATTCAAAATTTTATCTGAGCAATAAATTTTTCTTCAAAAATTTAAATGCCACATTATTTTTTCTTTCGAAAATCGTTGAGCGGTTTTTTTTTAAATTAATTTTTATATATACATTTTTTCAATTTTCTTCTTAAAATATTTTTGGTATTCAGTTGTTTAGTGTTAGATTCTAAATACATTTGAATTTCGTAAAAAATTTTTAGCCGTTTTTGAGATATAGAATTTTCAATATTTTTTTTTTTAAATCCAAACAAACAAAAATTGGAATTTTATTTATCAAATATTGTTACTCTCCTTCGAAAAAAATTAATGAAATTGCTTCATCGCTGAGAAAATTAAAAAACAAAATAACGGTTTTATGAGCGGTACCCTTTCTGATCAAGACAAAAATATGCTTTTCTTATTAAAAGTAGCTAAAAAAATACAATTTTAGAGAAAATTAAAAAAACTGTCGGTTTGTTTTTGAGAAAATTCGAATTTTCATTGTTTGACCAAAAAAATTGTATGGGGGCCGCTGTTAGCTTTGATATTAAGAAAATGAAAAAAAAGCCTAACGCAAATCTGCTCAAAACCTTTACTTCCAAGTTTGAACTCAATCGACCTGATGGTTTAGGCTGTAGGAGCGTGGACAGACAGAACAGACCGGACGGAATAGCGGGACCCTTTATTTCGACTTCTCTACCATCGTAATATCATGTTTGATTAAAATCTTGAATTCGAAATTTTTTACGAATGAAAAAGTTGCCATATACAGTTGTGTTCATAAAAATAGCAATGCTCTCCAAATAAAACAAAAAGGCTTTCAATATTCACGTTATAGTATATTTAATTAAACTCCTAACAAACTAAAATATTTTATTCATAATAACAGAAAATAAGTAAATATTATCGGTTTTTACCGTTAGCTTTGTCACAGTAAAATCCGTTTTTAAAATAAACGGTGATTTTTTAAGAGCTTGAGTACTTTCTCAAGCTCATCGATTCTCTATTTGAAACGTTAGATTGGTCCATGACATTTAATTTTTGAAGATAATTTCATTTAAATGTTGACTGCGGCTGTGTCTTACATGTCAACAAAGTTCAGTTCTTCCATTTTTGGCAACAAAAAGTTTGTTAGCATTGAACGATAGCGGTCGCCATTCACCGTAACGTTGCGTCCAACAGCATCTTTGAAAAAATACGGTCCAATGATTCCACCAGCGTACAAACCACACACAACAGTGCATTTTTCGGGATGTATGGGCAGTTCTTGAACGGCTTCTGGTTGCTCTTCACTCCAAATGCGGCAATTTTGCTTATTTACGTAGCCATTCAACCAGAAATGAACCGCATCACTGAACAAAATTTGTCGATAAAAAAGCGGATTTTCTGCCAACTTTTCTAGGGCCCATTCACTGAAAATTCGACGTTGTGGCAGATCGTTCGGCTTCAGTTCTTGCACGAGCTGTATTTTATGCTGTTTTACACCAAGATCTTTGCGTAAAATCTTCCATGTGGTCGAATAACACAAACCCAATTGCTGCGAACGGCGACGAATCGACATTTCACGGTCTTCAGCAACACTCTCAGAAACAGACGAAATATTCTCTTCTGTACGTACTGTACGCATTCGTGTGGTTGGTTTAATGTCCAATAAAGTAAACTGAGTGCGAAACTTGGTCACAATCGCATTAATTGTTTGCTCACTTGGTCGAATAATAATAAAATTCAATGATTTGCAAGCGTTGCTCGTTAGTAAGTCTATTCATGATGAAATGTCAAAGCATACTGAGCATCTTTCTCTTTGACACCATGTCTGAAATCCCGCGTGATCTGTCAAATACTAATGCATGAAAATCCTAACCTCAAAAAAATCACCCTTTATATGGCTGTTCATAAAAATAGCAATGCATGACAAAGTACTGGATCTATTACGTAAGAAGTAAGAAAAACTGTAATAAGTTATATGAAAGTATACAAATAATGTTAGCTTCCAATTAGTTCTTTGTTGCATAACCATTGTTTTTTATGATGATTCGCATATACGTGGCATACTGGCATCGAGTCCTATAAAACCTGACACCTCTCGACTGGTATTGCGTTCCACGAACCACACGCACTACTTCCCGAAATTTGTTTGAATTCTTGGGTTTGGCTTTATGAACTGTGTTCTTAACATCCCCCCACAAATTTTCGATGGGGTTAAAGGTCGGAGGATTGAGCGGGCCACACTATAACGGATAACTTCTTCTGCGCAAACCATGATTTTGCCTTTTTTGACGTATGCTTTAGGTCATAGTCTTGTTGGTATACCCAACCAACGGCATTTCCTCTTCAGCATAGGTTAACCTAACTTCCTCGAGAATTTTCACATAATTGGTTACATCCCTTATACCCCCGATGGGATAGAAAGCCCCGACCACGTAGTATGAAAAGCAAGCCCATATCATCATTTTACCTACACCATGCTTTTCTGTTTTTATAGCGTACCGTGGATCGTTTGCTGCATTTTGTGGTCTTCTCACATATTCTCGACGACCTTTGGATCTAAAAAGAACGACTTTGCTGTTATCACTCCACAGAACATTCCTCCATTTCAATTTCTATGTGATTTAAAAAACTCCATTCTCTTGGCCACATGCCATTTCGTCAAGAATGGTACCTTGCGTGGACTTTGCTTATAAAAGACGTATTCGTATTGTAAAAGGGTTAACAGACAGTTGAAGTCCATTTCTTATTTTCCTCGAGTGTCACTTATTTCAGTAGTCATCCTTTTTGGGCCTCACGTTTACGGTTTATTTTGCCATTTTAAGGCGTTACTGACCATTTTTGAAGAGCATCCTATAATGTCTTGAATATTTTGGTACATTTTTCCCTCCAAACGCAGTTTTCTAATAAGTTTTCAAATTTCTTCGGTGCAGTGTCTTGACTGTCCCATTGTTTTTTTTTTTTTTGGAGCTAATATTTATTAATTATTTTTATGCTAGTATATTACAAATATTTAAAACTTTAAATGGTAAAATTTGTATTTACCGAAAATAACAAAAAATGAATTTCAAACACTTTTTAATTATAAAATCAAAGACACTGCTATTTTTATGAACACTCTATATTGTGAGAGTTTGAAATAATGTGTGTTACCGGGAAAATTAGAGTATAACTTCAAGCAAAAAGTCTCTAATATCAAAACGAAAAACCGTTAGATGCAAGTAACATGTTAATTTTTTTGAAGAATTTCGGTTATTTAAATAATTGACAATCTTATAATATGTGCCCAGAACTTCTATTTTTATGAACCCAACTTTAGTTCCTATATGTCGCAAGTAAAAAAGATTAACCTCTTTCACACGATACGGTTTCGTCAGTACGGTTAAAATCCGTACGATTTTTTTCCGTACGGACTTTGTTTCCCCACACATAACGTATTTTCCCCGTGAATCTCGTCTACGTTTGGTTATATTTTAGATATATTTTTCTTAAGTACAAGCGACCACAACGGGACGGCAGACGAATGCGTCGTGTAGTCACGGCACGGTCGTACATATATGTCAGTCGTTGAGACTGCTGTTTTAAATCGTCCGTAAGGAAAAAACCTGTTTCCGTCCAGTCTGAAAGCAAAATTAATTAAATTATTAATTTACTATTAATGAATCACGGATAAAAAACCGTACGGACGAAACCGTTTTGTGTAACAGAGGCCAGAAGGTCTGCCCGATCAAATTTAGACCTCACAAGGTTATTATTACCATATTAACTAAAATGTCTACTGGACATTTGCCACTTCAGAAATATTTTAAAATTAATATTTATTGTTCTGAATTACCCTATTTTTATGATTTTTTTTCTAATTGATTTTACGAAATATGTGAATGACATTTTTTTTGAAGATTATAGAGTTTCTTGCATTCCTTTAAATTTTAAAATTTTGAAATTGTCTTGAGACCTTAACATTTGTGTGGGTTTTAGTCTTATTTGTAGGATTCAAAAACTATTTTAATACTCACTTTTTGTAATCGTTATATCTTTTTCGTTTGTTGATTCGATGGACTAATTTAAGAAATAAAGGGTGTCCCAAAATTAATGCAAGATTTGAATTAAATAGAAAACGCCGTTTTTAATCTTTTGATAGTTATATTTTTATTGGCTCGTAAAGTACATAGGATAGGGTTATGTATGGAATAACACATCGGACAAATGGCCTCCACGGCCTTGCATGCACATGCGCACTCTTTAATTGAAATTTTCTATGACCATTCTGCATAAATGTGGCTGAATTTCGTTGATGCAGCGTTGAATCTCCTCCTTTAATGCACGGGTCGTTGTGGGCTTGTTGACATAGACTTGTGATTTCAAATAACCCCATAAAAAGAAGTCTAATGGTGTTAAATCACACGATCTAGGAGACCAATTTTGATCACCGAAACGAGAGAGTAGACGACCTGGAAATGTCTCATGCAGTAATTGAATTGTTTCACGGGCTGCATGACATGTGGCACCGTCTTGTTGAAACCACATATTGGACACATCAATATCATCCAATTTTGGCAGAAAGAACTGTGTAATCATGTCGCGATATCGAGCACCAGTAACAGTCACTGCTTGACCAGCATCATTTTCAAAAAAATATGGCCCAATTATGCCTCCAGCCCAAAATCCACACCATACAGTCACGCGTTGTGGATGCATTTGTTTTTCGACAATCGACAATTTTGGCGATTGACAAAGCCATCAAGATGAAAATGTGCTTCCTCGCTTAGGATGATTTTGCTCGAAAAATCAGGGTCTCTTCACAGTTGACGAAGTTAAAACACTATTCCGACCATATTTTGTATGAAATTTTCGAACTGCAGCCGCCAAGCTTTCACTATTTTTGAAATATTCTTTAATAATGAAGACACGTTGTTCTATCGTGTAACGCTCCATTTTTAATAACCTTATACTGTTAGCTTTCAAATTGCTTTTTCAGGGTTGCCAACACTTCACTGCACAAATGGCGGCAAATTCAAATCTTGAGTTAATTTTGGGTCACCCTTTATAAGTTGAATTTACGATTAATAAATAAGCATTGAGTTACATCCTTTAAAATTGATAATTTAAAAAGAAAGTTTGTATTTTTCAAAAAAAAAAAAATGCTGTATTTTATATTCTGTACATTTTTGTATATATTGTATTGTGACGAAATAATCAAAGCTTCGGATGACATTCAGAAAAATTAGAACAGTCTAAATCAATTCTTAAAAATTCAACTTTCGTGAAAAGAAGGTAAGTATGGTTGCGTTCTTGGTTTGAAAGTATTTCTATATTTCAAAGCATTATGTTGTCATAGTTCCGTAAATAAGTTCCACAACAAAAACAACGTAAAAACATTAAACTGGAGAAAATTTGTATCCTCGCGAATGAAACAATATGATTTCTTTTTTTAGCCAACTTTAAGTTTTTAATTGAAGAGAAATAAATTGTAGACATAAAACAACCTTTAAATCCTAATAAATTACTCTATTCGTACATAAATTCGATGTTGGTTTCAGGCAACATCGTGTATCATTAATTATAATGTCAAGTATAGTATAACGTATAGGTTGTTGTTTCTAACTCATGTCAAAATATCTAATTAATCTTCTATGTATGAATGTAATCTATTTTGTAATAATTCTCAATTAAAGGAGTTAAAGGTCATATTTAAATGTAAATGTTCACGCTGACAGTAAAATTAAATAATTATGGAAAAGTTACAAGGCTACTTAATTATAAGACTTTAAAGTTTGTTTAAAAATACTTGAATAAACATAAGTCCGATGAATGTATAGGCTTGTTGGCATATATCTTTGATTCAACAAAGAAATTCCATTTTGAATTCAGATCCTTTTAACTACGCTCCACACTCTTGACCAAATTCTGGGAGCTTAACCTTGCAGAAAATTGAAGGCCTTAATTTTTGTTTACTTATTTTAAACAACAATAAACATATGCATAATATTTAATAATAATACCATTTTGTTTTTAGGTTTACCAAGAGCTTTGGCTTCAAATCCAAATCTTACGGAAAATTTGGAACACTGCTGAGTAAGTAACAATACCTGAATAGTTTCTTTTTAGTAATAAATATGATTGTCAGAATCTTCAAAAAAATAATACTTTAAATTTAATCCATATTTTTTCTTAAAACGCGGTAAACTTTTGATAAATTTTCAATATTCTTATTCTTTAATTTCAAAACTAAGAATAGGAATTAACTGAAGAGACGTTTTTTATATTAATAAACTAGCTGACCCGCCAAACGTTGTGCTGTCATATAAATAATGTCTAGATAATATTTTGATAGAAATAAAAAAACTTATTGTAAGTGTGGTGTGGTGGTATAGAGCATTATAAAAAATGGTGACAATATTAAAACAACAAACTACCAAACAATTTTTTATTTTTTCAGTCTTTAAAATTATAAACACATCGGTTATATACTATACTACAAAAAAATACAATATTAATCCCTTATTGCAACAGAGTGTACAATATTAGCCGCAGGTAGACATCGTTTGGCTTTGAGTTATTGCAAATGCCAATCTAATTGGAAATTGAAGGCGTTTGAATTGAATTGTCACATCTGGGGGTAAAATAAGGATTCGCGTTGTAAAATATTTTCACTTCAGGATTTGCCATTTAGAATAATGGCTTTGATAACATTTTTCATTATTTTTAATTACTAATCAAATTACGAAACAAAATTACCAGTGATCCAACCTTCAGTTGTAAATTAAGTGGTGGAATGCCTGGTAAATCCAATGAGTTAAAAAACTCACTCGGATACTTTCAACCTTCGGTAGCATCACAAACTGTTGTAACAAAATAACGGCTGTTCCTCACCTTCCCTTACCGTACCACCATTACAACCCCTAGCCACAGGCACTAGAGGCTGATCCTGGCAGCAGGAAGGTGAGGGTGTCCAGACAACGGCAGCTTGGCATGCTTGCGAAAAGCACGAGCTAGCTCGCCGGAGGGGGGGTTCTTGCTACCGCTGTTCTGGACGGTGTTACGATTTCATGCCTACCAAATAAAATCAAAAAATAAAAAGATGGGAACCCCGAAATGTCCAGCTTTCTGAGGGGGGGAGTGTTCTCTATAGAGGGGTGAGGGTCGATGATGATGGTATTGACCCTCGGAGGATTTGCCCGCCCATGTATCTAGAAGATACCACCTTGACTACTACAACCTCCATTTCACTGCAGTAGTCCCTTACTCAAACTTGCACCCCCTTCGTATACCTTACCCTCTTACTCTTTCATCACCTCCACCTCTGTGGGATGGTATTACGCCGACAGTGTCATGCTGAAACCAGAAAATTCAACTAACTTCCCAAAATAGAACCTCATCCATCAGGATCGAGACGAAAATACTTTTAATTTTATTGTTTGCCTTTTTTTTATTTTCAACCACGTTATAAAAAAAAAGTTACTTAACGCAAATAGATACACGAAATTATTAAATATAACAATTATTATTTAAAAACAGTAAAGTTGTTTTACCTAGTTTTAAGGTAAGTATGCTTTCAAGCATTTAACGTTTTTTTTTTTGTATAAAGGTAAGTAAAGAAATAATAAAAAAAAAAAAAAAAAAACAGACAAAATTATAAATTAACTCAATTTAGTTTTAGTATAATTAATGTTTCTTTTTTTTTTTTTGTAGGTATAGTCGGTAAGTACAATTTTTTGAAATATTTTTGTTTTTAGGTATAGTGATTATGTCAGTAAGTAAATTGTTCTTTTTTTTTCAGGTAATTGTAAAGGAAATTTTAATCAAAATAACATTGAAATATAATAAACCAATCAATGAATAGAAGAAATTCAAAACTGACTTACCAATTAAAAGACGTTCCAGCAGTAGTGCACCACGGTGGTTGTCGTTGCTATTGGCAAGAAAAAAATAAGGGGTAAAGAGGTTTTTTTTTTGTCTTTTAATTAAATTTTCCTTTTCTTTTATTTTTTTTTAATTTACCGTTTCGTTTCTTTTTTTTTTTAAATAACCGATAATAGATAGCTCATAAAAGAATTAAGAATAATAGGATAAAAAAAATGTTTTTAAAAAAGTTAACACAAACGCACAACACACTATGATTTCACAACACTTGGCATTAGGGAATAGGTGAGCACAAAAAAAATAGGGTAATGTGGTAGCGGTTTGGGATCGCGACAGGATTTAGGAAGGGAGGCACACAATGGACACTATTACACTTTAGGTTTATGCTGATGATGATGATAATGATGATGATGATTATGATGATGATGATGATGATGATGATGATGATGATGATGATGATGATGATGATGATGATGATGATGATGATGATATTGATGATGATGATAATGAGGATGAGAATGATGATGATGAGGATGATGATGATGATGATGATGACGAGGATGATGATTAATCTTAATTTTGCGAGCGAAACACTACGCGGCGGTGGTGGTAAAAGTACTAGCGGTATTAGGTATATGGTGGAGCGGTTGTGGCTTTGCGTCACCGAAGAGGGTGGGTAAAGGTGCACTCTTATACTTTAAGGTTTTTTTTCTTATTTATTTTTTTGTAGGTATATAATTTATTTAACTTTGTTTTCCTTTTTTTTATAGTTGTCAATTATTTGACAATTCCTTTAATTTTAACTATCACAAGCTTTTTTTTTCTTTCGTTAATTTAACACTAGCCACTTTCTTTAATATTTTCCACCACAGCTTTTTATTTAATTTAATTGCATTAATTTCTCGCCAGTATAATTTTATTTATTTAATTAACTATTATCATTAATTATCCGTATTTGTTTTTTCTTTATTTTACTCGCAATTTTAATTATTTCAAAGTTTTTTTCTTTTTTCTTTCTTTTCACTTTCTTTTCTAGAACTTATAATTTGTTTAGGTACCGCACACGGTTAAAGCTTGTCACCAACTGACCTACTTTCCCAGCTTTTAACTCCCGTTTAGCCTTGGTGCATGAGGCTCCTCCTCTTTTCGACCAATCTCCTAATACGAGCATGCAACGGTCCATTCCATCACCTGCATCATTACATAGCTAATCACCCCACAGCAATCAACGGGATCGATGATCGGATGATTAGCTATGTATCCCTGCATATAGCTGCGAATGTTAAAAAAATCATATCGCATGACACGTTGGTCAGTTAGATTTTGGTTTGATTTAATTGCTAGTTTGGTGAATTAGCGATGTAAATTACAATCTGGTATGTGCTTTTGTACTTTTGGTGTGTACATCGGGTGATGTGATGGACCGTTACGATCGGTATTTGGAATATTCTGCTTTTGTAGGAACACTCTGGATCGTTCGATTAATTATTATTATTATTATTATTATTATTATTATTATTATTATTATTATTATTATTATTATTATTATTATTATTATTATTATTATTATTATTATTATTATTATTATTATTATTATTATTATTATTATTATTATTATTATTATTATTATTATTATTATAAGGTATTAATATTATGTTAGGGTATTATTATGGGTATTTTTGTATTATTAATATGTATTATTATTAGGTCAAGATATTATAATGTATTATTAGTTATGTTTACTATTAAGTTTATTAGGTTAAGATATTATACTTATGTTGTATTATGCCGTATTATATTAAATATTAGTATTATAGTTATGTTTTATTATAGTAAGTGTTATTATCATTGATAATTTGATATTATTATTTTAGATATAATTATGAAGTATTTAATATGAATTTTAGTTTAATATTATTATTTAGGTGTTATTATTCTTTATTATTCTTTATTATTCTTTATTATTACAATCCGAGGTTTCCTACAAAGCTTCTTCTTTCCATAGATCTATCGCATTGAAAGAAGAAGAAAAGAAACCTTGACTTCTCTTTCCGTCTCATGCACAGACTGTAGCCGGGCATATAAAGGTGTTCATTTCTTTAGGTCTTTGCAGTGGAAGTGTAACGGGTTACGGAATAAGATGAAAGATTTCCATGGTAAGGGATCGTCTGGCACTTTTCTTCCTCCTAGCTCAGTCCGATGGGATGGGTAATGATGATTCCATAATCTAACCCTTACAAAATAAGTTCGTGCCAGTTAAAACCAAAAGAAAAAAAAAAATAATCGCCGAATAAAAGCCAAATCTCAAATTTACATCAAGAAATATCAAGTCAGATGTTATGACTGATTTGTAGCAAAAGCTACACGACAAGCCCTTATCCAATAGTGTTATTTAACACCTCCTTGCAATGTTTGTCGTTATCTACCTGTCAACACTGCCCCTTAGCATAAACAAATGTTCCCTCACCTCTCACTCTGATCACTCACATCATCTCCAACATCGTCGCTCACTCACCAATTTTTGTCTCTAATCCATCATTATCAAATAAGTGAGTCACAATTTAAGTTCATTGCATTTTAATCCAAAACATTAATATTATAATATAGAAAAGCAAACTACATACTAAATTGCATCTCAATATTCACATAAAGAGCAATCAAATTATAATGAACAAAATAAAATAATAGATAATGAAAGCTAAACACCTAACCAAATGAAGTGATTATTATCTCAAAAGGAAACATCTATGTAAAATAGTCAAGTTAACTTATCAAGAATTGTACTTACTCAATCATACTTTGTTGCTGGAATCTGGCTGGTGTGCGCACATCCACCGATGATCCGCTTTCGTTGAGTTTGATTAAGATTGTTTTGATTATGGTTGGGATTAATTTCTCTTATATGATTATGATCACTTCTTAAGGTTAGTTCATAACTCAGTTAGTTAAATACTCAGATAATATTGAAGATAGATCTGAGATCACAATTTATATATTATTATACCATGAAAAAAATGAAATGACTTAATATTTAAAAAAAATAAATGGAAATTAGTTGTCACAATTCAAGGAAAAACAAATTCTTCAATTAATATTGTTCTCGGTTTGGTTTTTTTTTTTGTACAGGTTAATTAGACTTCAATTGGTTGTTGGATGGAATTTCAAGGTTATGTAGGTATGTCCGAGGATTGGTCTAGTTAGATGGTGGTTGCACGTATGTTGCACTGCAAGCCTTCTTTTGGGTTTTGATTTTTTTGGTGGCAGTAAGTAATGCCAATTTGTTTGACTTTTGCCTATTTCGTGTCGGAACTCAGTTCGTATTTAAACTAATTTGGCCACGCACCAGAGGTGCGTAGGCTTGACAAACGTGGTTTCTGTAGCCTGGTTTTCTGGTGCTGATATGGGATAAAACGAGAATGAATTTTAGTTAGAACACCTCAGAGGAGATAAGTTTCAGAATCTTACCGGTGGCTTGGCTTGATAGTGATTAAAATGTGTTGTGATCATAAAGGATCAGTTTCAAAGTTTGTGAAAGGTTCTCACAGGTTTTTACGTTTCAGGACTGGTTCCTCACTGATACACTGTTTTTTTGGCTATTGCTGTTAAATTTCGGTGGCTAAACTCTTTCTTTTAATTCGTTGGTGAAAAAACAAGCTCAAAATCAAAAAGCTCTATAGATCACGTCTTTACCGGTGGCCGATTGATTTGAAAAAGACAGAATATTTTTATTCTCACCTCAATATCGATCGTAGGCGGAAATTATTCATTCGAGTTCGAAAAAAAATGGAAAATGCGTTCAACACGTAATACTAATTTTCGAATTCCGTGTGCGTTGTTTTGTTTTTCTGTTTAGATGGGCAATGCGAATTTACATATAGCGATTTTACTAAAGTAGTTTAGGACAGAAAAAATCATGACAAAACCATAGATTTTGAAACGTTCAAAGTAAAAAAGCTATGGAAAATAAGAATATTTTAAAAGTTGTCGTGTGGCATCGACCCATCACCCGAGAAAGATGTCTCATGTTCATTTATGCCTTGAAATCTTTGGCGTGAAAAGTGCCACTGAATTTTCCTTCCATGTTTTCCACGTCGTATAAAGCATTTCCTTTCGATCTTATAATGCGACATTTGACAAATTTTGGACTTAATTTTGCACTTAGGTCTTTTGACGCATCACTTTGAACGAAGTTTTTTCTGAAGACTACTTGCCCTGGTGAAAAATTTTTTGTCGCATGATCTCAAATTGTAGATTTTTGAATTTCTTTGAAAGGCTTGTTTTATGTGGTTTTGAAGTTTTTCCCTTATTAGAACTATTCTATCGCTTCTATCTATCGACATGAACTCTGCATCATTAAGCAAACCTAATTTTTGTATGACGGGATACATTTTGCCATGTGTTATCATTTGATTTCCGAAAAGAGCGAAATAAGGAGATACTCCAGTGGTTTGGTGCACAGAGGAACACAATGCTTGCTGGATCTCATAAATATGTTTGTCCCATTCTTTGTGATTGTTTTTCAAATATGAACGAATACCATATAAAATTGACTGATTTACGCGCTCGGACGCATTGGCTTGTGGCGAATACAGTCCCGTTTTGATATGTTTAATGCCGTGGTTTCCTAAAAAATCCTGAAACGGTTTAGATATAAACTGCTTCCCATTATCTGAATGAATATACTCTGGGATTCCAAAAATACTACAAACAGTTTGCTCAAAGAAATTAAGGACTGATTGGGTGTTAGCTTTCGACATTGGTTTCAGTAGGACGAACTTGGTTAGGTGATCTACCAAAACAAAGAGATAAATATTGCCCTTTTTCGATCGAATGTACGGACCCATGAAGTCAATATAAACTTTTTGAAATGGTCTATCAAAAGTCCTCAGTGTAGTCATTGGTGGCTTAATAGTCTTGTTTATTCTCTTACTTTCTTTACAAGTGTCACAATTATTAATAAGATTTTTAACATCCCTTGTCATTTTCGGCCAAAAATATGTTTGTCGCAACCTAGATAATGTTTTGGCAATGCCACCATGGGCACAGTTTGGAGGACAGTGGGCATCTATCACCAGTTTTTCAATGAGTCCGATTGGTACCCATAATCGCCATTGGTAGTCGGTCACATTAACATCTGTGTCATAGTTAAAAAACTTTTTGTAGATTAAATTGTCACATACTTTTAAATCTATATAACGATCAGATTGTTCTTTGATGTTTTTAATAAGATTTAAATAACATTCATCCTTTAAACTTTCAGATTCAAACTCGCACAAGGTTTGTGAACCATCCGTACTTTCTAGGCTCTCTATAAAAGCCCTTGACAACGCATCTGGTACAATATTTGCTGAGCCTTTTCTGTGCTCAATCACAAAATCATAGGCTTGTAATTTGAGAGACCATCTGGCTAATCGACCACTCAAATCTTTTAACTCCATCAGCCATTTGAGGCTGGAATGATCTGTTATGATTCTAAAATGGGACCCTTCAATATATGGTCTGAATTTTTTTACTGCAAGTACAGCCGCAAGGCATTCCTTTTCCGTGACGGTGTAATTTGCCTGACAAGAATTTAGTTTTTGAGAATAAAAAGCGATCGGCTGTTCTTCGTTTTTCTCATTCATTTGAAATAAAACCGCTCCTACGCCTTGATTGGATGCATCGCATTGAATTGTAAAGATCTTCGTATAATCGGGATTATATAAAAAAGGAGCTGCCGATAATGCTGCTTTGAGTTCTTTAAAAGCCGAAATAGCTTGAGGTGACATTTCGAATTTTTTATTTGACTTTTTGAGTGCGTCAGTGATGGGGGCTGCTAAACTCGCAAAGTTCTTAACGAACCTGCGGTACCATCCACACATTCCAAGAAATCGTCGAACTTGTTTGACGCTTTTTGGTATTGGAAAATCTGTTATACCCTGGACTTTATCCGGGTCTGGTTTAATATGACCATTTCCTACAAGGTATCCAAGAAATTTCAATTCCCTAAAACAGAATTTAGACTTTTCTACATTAATTGTTAAGTTCGCACCTTTCAAGCACAATGCCAGCGTCTCCAACCGCTGCAAATGTGTTTCGAAATCTCTTGATATAACTAACAAGTCATCGATGTACATAAATATAAATTCTCTAAGAGCCGATGGAATCACTTTATCCATGACCCTGCACATTCTTGCTGGGGCATTGCAAGTGCCAAATGGCATCACTGTAAACTGCATCAGTGGCCTACCCGGAACGGTAAATGCAGTTTTTTCACGAGATTCTTGGTCAAGGGGGATTTGCCAGTAGGCATCTTTCAGGTCAATGCTTGATATGTAATACGTTTCACCTAGACGACTCAGGACGGAATCAATGTGGTGTATTGGGTTGGCGTCTTTTTTTGTCAATGCATTAACCTTTCGGTAATCAATACAGAGCCGGTTTTTCCCTGGTTTCCTGACGAGGACCACTGGGGATGACCAAGGGCTTTGGCTCTCTTCTATTACACCTAATGCAAGCATTCTGTCGATCTCTTCGTTTATGATGGTTTGAATAGCTGGTGATACAGGATAATGTCTTTGCTTTACTGCATTGGCATTACCTGTATCGATAACGTGGACATCAACGGTTGTCCTGCCTAATCCCATCTTCGTAAAGGATGGAAACTTTTCAATAACGGCTTTCAAAGCCTGTCTTTGTTCGCAATTAAGATCATGTTCGTTGGGGTTCAAGGTCAGACAATCCTGGCTTGAAATTTCTGATACAATGTTTGGGGCTATTTCAAAAACATGCCAAAAATCTATCCCAAGGTACAACGGTTGTGTCAAGGAGGGCACTAAGTATAAATCAATATTGTGTATTTTGTTGTTAAAATTTATTTGAACATTCACTCTGCCTATAATTTTCTGATTTTGACCATCAGCAGTTCTTAGACCAGATTCGAATTTGAAGACTTTCAGTTTATTGCGTTGAACGAAATCTTCGCATCCCACACCCAGACACGAAATCGACGCACCGCTGTCGAGTAGGCCTCTAGTGTCTTCGTTGCCTATGCGAACAACCACATATGGCCGCCGGTCGGATCTGGTGGTGATGCATGAAGATTCCACTAAACGTCTATAAATCTGCCTTTTTTTTTCTCTATTATTAGATTTATTTGTTCCTGTTAAGGTACTCAGTTCATCGATGGAAAAAATCTTTGATCGAAGTTCTTTATATTTTTTTAATCGTTCTTCATAGGTTTTATATGGTGCGTTTGAGTTTTTATTTAATTGATTAGATTGACCGAAAAGGTCCTTTGTTGAGGGGCTTCTATCGCTTGGACTTGTCCCGGGGTTACCTGAGTTGAACGAGTTCCCCCGAGGTTCGTCTCGTTCAACTTCGTGTTTTCCGATTTTGGATTGCAGGTGGGGCACTGAGGGGTTGTAAAACCATCCAAACCGCATCTATAACAAAATAGTCTTCTACTGGGTGACGGACAAACAAGGAAGGTATGACCTTCCTTTTTGCAATTAAAACATTTCCTGTCCCTAGCCGGCATTAGTTTATTGTCAATGGCATTAACGCTATTTTCTTGAAAATCTACATTTTCATGATAATATAATTCGTTAACATGTCTATGAGTGCTAATTGGAGTGTAACGAGATCTTGGTGTTTCTCTTGACTGTAGCATTTTTTCGGTTTTTCTACATTCTTCTCGCAAGTGTTGCAAGTTAAAAATGGCCATTGGGTAAATGTACTGCATTAATTGTTGATTTATATTTTGCTTAAGTATATTTAAGAGATCGCTATCTCGAATCTGTTCTTTCAACCGATTTCTAAGCCCTAATATCACATTATAAAAGTCATCGAACGACTCATTTTGAAGTTGGCGCCGTTCCATAATGCGTTTTATAATTTCAAAATCTGTCTCAACACAACAAAATTGATGCAGTAGAGCCCTACGAAGTGTTTCCCAACTTGAATTAGGATTATCTCGAAGGTGCTGCCAGAACCAATTTTGTGCATTGCCGACTAAAAGAAGATGGAAATTCTTAACTACATCCAACCAAGGCATATTATAATTTTCTTTAAGTGTTTCCACTCGAAAGATAAAATCCTCGATTGCCATTGATTTATCTGTCCCATCGAATTTGAGACCCCATCGATCAAGATCAAATTTTTTTGAATAAAATGCACGTAACATGTGATCAGGTTGTTGACCTGTGGCTAACGGAACATTTCCATCAAAAAGAATGTTTTGTCTTGTATGTTCAGTGTTTTGTGACACTTGTTTATCTTGTTGATGATTTGGTTGGTTTTGATGTACTTTTTTTGATAGACCTTCCTTTACAGTGTTAACAACTAACTTTTCAATACTTTCAAACCTATCATCTAAAGAAGCGATAAGTTCATTATATAAGCTTTTAAAACCCCTTTCCATATATTGATTAACATAAGATTTAACCGATTCACCCGATTTAACGTTAGAATCATTCCTAGCGTGATTACGTTCATCTATGTGATCGTGCAAATCATTTGTGTCCAAAAGATTATTCAACTGTTCTAAATTATTTGTAGGTGGAGACTCAATATTAAAATCACGAACCAATTCTACAGGATCGGGACCATGCGCTTTATTCTGTTCAACACCAGTATCTAGATTACTTGCAACCTCCTCGGGCTTCTCCTTACTAACAACTGGGGGCTGTATGTGTCCTCGAGTAACTCTCGGTGTATACTGACCTAGGTTGAGACTTGTATCAACAACTCTTTTTTTTCGTTTAGCAATGTCAGTAGGATCAACCTTGGGTTTATCCTTCGGATTAGCTCCTGAGCTTGCCATTTTAGACACAATATTTTATTAAAAGTGAATATGAAATATAAGTAAGGCAGACTACCGTTTGGAAATATTAACTCAGACACTTTTATATTAAGTTAAAAGAAAAAGAAAAAGTTTTACGACTACTAAATAACGGAGTTCATTTACACAAGAAAAAAAAAAGAGATCTTAACCTTACTTAACTCTCTATATATGTTTAGTCCAACTATTTAATTAAGAAATAGTTTTAATTAATACTTCCAAAACTAATAAATAAAGTAGATGTACATAAATGCTTAAAGATACCAAAAAAAAAATAAATCTCTTTTGTTGAAATTGATAACAAAATTATTAATAATAATCAAAATGCTCATATGCGATTTTTGGTGAGATAGTGACAATGCGGGAAACGACGTTTGCGATACTAAAAGGTGAGGTACATATATTCGATAAATAAATGATGTTTAATGAATTTTGCTTTACTCAGCAACAATGGGAAAAAATCGTGTCGAGGAATTGAGACATTTAAATAAATGCTCCCATGTTCTCTTCAACACGTTAAAACAACTGATTTCGAATCAGGTGTCTAAAAATTATATATGTGGAAGCTTCTAATTGTAGATTATGCTATGCTTCTCTCCAAATAAAAAAAACAAATAACAATTTTAAAAGAACTTAAATATGCATTAGCTCTGAATAACTTCAACGAACTTAAATCAGCTGATATGCACAATAACTCAAATTAAAACATGCGCTCTAACTGGTACTCTCAGGTAAATAGAGTAACTCTAGTTGGCTTGCTTAATGTTTTCTCAAAAAAAATAAAAATAACTTAGCTTGAATCAGGATGGGATTATCTCGATTTCAGGCCTCGTTCGTTGGGCGCCATAATTTGTAACGGGTTACGGAATAAGATGAAAGATTTCCATGGTAAGGGATCGTCTGGCACTTTTCTTCCTCCTAGCTCAGTCCGATGGGATGGGTAATGATGATTCCATAATCTAACCCTTACAAAATAAGTTCGTGCCAGTTAAAACCAAAAGAAAAAAAAAAATAATCGCCGAATAAAAGCCAAATCTCAAATTTACATCAAGAAATATCAAGTCAGATGTTATGACTGATTTGTAGCAAAAGCTACACGACAAGCCCTTATCCAATAGTGTTATTTAACACCTCCTTGCAATGTTTGTCGTTATCTACCTGTCAACACTGCCCCTTAGCATAAACAAATGTTCCCTCACCTCTCACTCTGATCACTCACATCATCTCCAACATCGTCGCTCACTCACCAATTTTTGTCTCTAATCCATCATTATCAAATAAGTGAGTCACAATTTAAGTTCATTGCATTTTAATCCAAAACATTAATATTATAATATAGAAAAGCAAACTACATACTAAATTGCATCTCAATATTCACATAAAGAGCAATCAAATTATAATGAACAAAATAAAATAATAGATAATGAAAGCTAAACACCTAACCAAATGAAGTGATTATTATCTCAAAAGGAAACATCTATGTAAAATAGTCAAGTTAACTTATCAAGAATTGTACTTACTCAATCATACTTTGTTGCTGGAATCTGGCTGGTGTGCGCACATCCACCGATGATCCGCTTTCGTTGAGTTTGATTAAGATTGTTTTGATTATGGTTGGGATTAATTTCTCTTATATGATTATGATCACTTCTTAAGGTTAGTTCATAACTCAGTTAGTTAAATACTCAGATAATATTGAAGATAGATCTGAGATCACAATTTATATATTATTATACCATGAAAAAAATGAAATGACTTAATATTTAAAAAAAATAAATGGAAATTAGTTGTCACAATTCAAGGAAAAACAAATTCTTCAATTAATATTGTTCTCGGTTTGGTTTTTTTTTTTGTACAGGTTAATTAGACTTCAATTGGTTGTTGGATGGAATTTCAAGGTTATGTAGGTATGTCCGAGGATTGGTCTAGTTAGATGGTGGTTGCACGTATGTTGCACTGCAAGCCTTCTTTTGGGTTTTGATTTTTTGGTGGCAGTAAGTAATGCCAATTTGTTTGACTTTTGCCTATTTCGTGTCGGAACTCAGTTCGTATTTAAACTAATTTGGCCACGCACCAGAGGTGCGTAGGCTTGACAAACGTGGTTTCTGTAGCCTGGTTTTCTGGTGCTGATATGGGATAAAACGAGAATGAATTTTAGTTAGAACACCTCAGAGGAGATAAGTTTCAGAATCTTACCGGTGGCTTGGCTTGATAGTGATTAAAATGTGTTGTGATCATAAAGGATCAGTTTCAAAGTTTGTGAAAGGTTCTCACAGGTTTTTACGTTTCAGGACTGGTTCCTCACTGATACACTGTTTTTTTGGCTATTGCTGTTAAATTTCGGTGGCTAAACTCTTTCTTTTAATTCGTTGGTGAAAAAACAAGCTCAAAATCAAAAAGCTCTATAGATCACGTCTTTACCGGTGGCCGATTGATTTGAAAAAGACAGAATATTTTTATTCTCACCTCAATATCGATCGTAGGCGGAAATTATTCATTCGAGTTCGAAAAAAAATGGAAAATGCGTTCAACACGTAATACTAATTTTCGAATTCCGTGTGCGTTGTTTTGTTTTTCTGTTTAGATGGGCAATGCGAATTTACATATAGCGATTTTACTAAAGTAGTTTAGGACAGAAAAAATCATGACAGAAGATACCAACCTTTTTCCCATTTAGGTCCTCCAACTCGTACAGATTGTTCCCAACTATCCTTGCGATTTTCATTTTAACGAATTTCGGACCCAGTTTTGCGCAAAACCTCTTTGATGCGTCGCTTAATGCATAATTCCTGCGAAACACTTCCTCTCCGACGGCAAATCTAATGTCTTTACTTCGCAAATTGTAGGCGTTTTCGTACTGCGTATGAGCTGTAGCCAAAGTGTTCTTTATATAAGTGTGAATGATGTTCATCTGTGCCGCTTTCGAGACAACTTCTACATTCGAGTTGTTCAATCCGTTCAACTTCCGGAGCAACTTATAATCCGAGCCATGCTCTATGCAGCGTTGTCCAAACAATGCTTCGTATGGAGACATACTAATCGCTGAATGAGTGGTTGTTCGGAGAGCGCTGGCTATGGACTGTAAGTTGCTGTCCCAGTTCCTTTGATCCGGGTCAATGTATGATCTAATTGCGGCAAGGAGGGATCTGTTCACCCTCTCACTGGCGTTCGCTTGAGGTGAGTATACAGCAGTTTTAACGTGGTTTATACCCAGCAATGACATTCTCCTTTCAAACTCACGGCTTGTGAATTGTTTGCCGTTGTCGGAGAGAAGTGTTTCCGGTATTCCAAAAATGCAGAACACCTGTTCTTGTAGGAACTTCAAAGCGGTGTCCGTAGTGGCCTTACGCAGAGCTTTTACTACCACAAACTTGGTCAGCTGGTCCAACGCAATTACAATATGGGTATTGCCTTCTTTTGAGCGGGGATAAGGACCCAGAAAATCGATGTACAACATCTGAAAGGGTCTCTCGGCCAAAAATGCCTTGCCCATCGGAGGCCTCAAGATGGCGTTTGAGGCTTTCGTGGTTTTGCAGACGTCGCATCTACCAACGAACGTTTTTACCTGGGCTGCCATGTTAGGCCAGAAGAATTGGTGCTGTAGACGGAATAGCGTTTTTGCGATACCTCCATGCGAAGCTTTTGGCGGCTGATGTGCCAGTGCGATTAAACGTTCGGTTAGCGCTTGAGGAACCCAAAGCTTCCAAACGAGGTCATCCTCTACCGGATTCCCTGTGCAATGTTTGACCTTCTTGTAGACGAAATTTTCCGACACTTGAAGATCAGGTAGCTTGTCTTTTTGTTTTTCGATGCTGTCTATGAGCTTGAGGTATTCCATAGATTTAAAACTAGGATCCTCAAGATCAATATGCAACACATCGCAGGGATCTTTCAACATTGAGACCTCAGAAATCAAAGTGTCAACCCCATGTGCTCGTGAAAGCGCATCAGGTACCACGTTCTGCGATCCTTTTCGGTGCTCTATGGTGAAGTCATATCCCTGTAGCTTTAAGCTCCATCTCGCCAAACGACCGCAGAGATCCCTCTGATTCATCAACCACTTCAGACTTGCATGGTCGGTTACAATTTTAAACGGATGGCCCTCTACGTATGCACGAAACTTCTGAACACCCATGACAGCAGCTAGGCATTCACGCTCAGTCACACTGTAATTGCGCTGGGCCGAGTTGAGCTTCTGAGAGTGGTAGTAAATAGGACGTTCATTACCACTTTCGTCCAGCTGGCTAAGCACACAACCAACACCGGTGTTAGAAGCATCGCAAAGAATGATGAACTCCTTCGAAAAATCTGGGTTCACCAGAAGCGGAGCGGAAGTTAGGGCTGTTTTGAGTTGGTTGAAAGCTTCCACTGCTTCTTCGTTGAAGACAAATTTCTTACCTTTCTTCAACGTATCTGTCATCGGTGCCGCTAGTGACGAGAAGTCTCTAACAAACCGTCTATACCACCCTGCCATTCCCAAAAAGCGTCTCACTTGTTTCGGTGTTGTGGGTGTAGGAAAATCAGAAATGGCCGTCACTTTATCCGGATCCGTCTTTAAACAACCATCTCCAACTATGTACCCCAAGTACTTCAATTCCTTGAAGCAGAATTTCGACTTCTGGACGTTCATTGTAAGTCCTGCTTCCTTCAAACGACCAGCCAAAATCTTCAGCAGTTCAATGTGTTCTTCAAACGTGCTTGACACGACCAGCAAATCATCCAAGTATGGGAAGATTTTTTCTCGCAGCTCATGAGGTACCACTTTGTCCATTAATCTGACCATGCGTTGTGGAGCATTACAGAGACCAAATGGCATTACGGTGAACTGCAGCAGGGGCATACCGGGCACAGTAAACGCCGTCTTTTCCCGAGAAGCTTTCTCCAGAGGGATCTGCCAAAAAGCATCCTTCAGATCAACACTTGAAATGAAATGTGTCTCTGGCAGACGCGATAGCAAACCGTCTATATGAGAAAGTGGATACGCATCTTTCTTTGTCTTGGCATTAACTTTCCTGTAATCTAAGCACAAACGATTTTTGCCGGGTTTTCGTACTAAGACCACAGGAGAGCTCCATGCGCTGGTACTTTCCTCGATAACACCGAGTTTAAGCATGCGATCCAATTCCTCATACAACAGTTTCTGTACCGCAGGAGAGATCGGGTAATGACGTTGCTTAATGGGCTCAGCATCCCCTGTGTCGATGGTATGTACCTCTAGCGTAGTTTTTCCTAAGCCTTTTACAGCAGAGGAAGGAAACAGGCTGATGGCATCTCGCAACTTTTTTGACTGCTGTTCGGTTAGCACGTGAGCATTAGGCTCAGTCACATCCAAGCTAGGAACTGCAGAGATTTCGGAGATCACTTGAGGTGCAATCTGAAACTCTTTCCAGAAATCGATTCCCAGGTACAAGTTTTGCTGTAAAGACGGAACCAAATAGAGGGGAATTTTTTTCGTCATCCCTTTGTAAGTGATGTCCACGCTGATTCTACCCACAATAGCTTGTTGTTTCCCGTCGGCGGTCTTCACTTTGGAGGTAAGTTTCGAGAATTCTTGGCCGTGCTTTTGAAGAAAATCCAATCCATCAGCACCTAAGCAGCTTATGCTGGCTCCACTATCCAGTAATCCTAAAAGGGGTTTCCCAAAAATGTGGACCTTAGCATAAGGACGAGGATCGTCTGAACTGCATAGCGTGGTGGCTTCAATGGCTTTGAAGGATTGCTTCTTTTCCCGAAACTTCCTCCTCAGCTTAGCAACCTTTTCCGAGACAACGGTGTTTTGGTTTCCGAAAATCCTCTTCCGGACTTCCATGTAATTTTGAAGCCTTTCATGCAGGCTTTTGATCGGGCTCTTCGGTACGACAGGTGGTTTATTGTACGTCGCAGAAGGAGTGTTGGTGATTGGTCGGGATAGGATTCGGACTGCAGGAACCGGAGGTGTTGGGGTGAGTATGATTCTGGACGCAGGAACTGGAGGTATTGGTGTGGATAAGGTTTTGGTTACAGGAACTGGGTTGGAAAGCGTGGTTGGAGGAATAGGTGTGAAGTTGATGTTTGTAGGTGGTGAGTTCGAAGAGTTTCTTATTGAGACTCCGGGTTCTTCTCCAGAGAGCAATTCCCCCGGGTCTTCAAACTGCTCTGCGACACGTTTCCCGAACATCGAGGACATTGTGGAGAGGTGGTATTGTCCCACCCACATTTGAAACAAAAGAGAGACCTTTGGGGGTCAGGGCATTCGAAGAAGGAATGACCCTTACCCTTACAATTCCAGCAGGTGTAGTTGTGGGTGTCTCTGACCTTCTGTTTAGGGTGAAAGGCCTCTACTTCCGGTGGAAACTCTTCTAGTTTTTCTTCCTCAATGAGCAGCTCGGATACTGCACTTCGGCGCGGTGGTGGAATTGCCCCTGTTCTTGGCTTCAGGGCTCCGGCTTCGCGATCAAGGAGGTACTTTTCCACTTTCCGACAGACATACACCATGTGAGTCAGGGTCCTCGTATCGTAGGTGATGAGGAGTAATCCCATCTGACGCCGAACATTGGTCTTCAGAAGTTCGATGATCTCTATGTCTGTTTTTGGAATTCTTAACATGCTGTTCAGTTTCTGAACAGCAGCATAGAAATCATCGAAAGACTCGTTTGGACCCATATGCCTGTCGTAAAGTTTCCTTGACAGCTCGGAGTCCGATTCCAAGCTCCGAAACTGCTCAATGAGTGCATCCTTCAGCACCAACCAAGGAACTCCTGGGTTACCTTTCATGTAAACCCAAAACCAGGTCTCTGCTGGTCCAGTGACAAAGTGATGGAAATTGAGTACAACTTCGTCCCACGTTACACTGTTACTAGACTTCAGCCTTTCAAGACGGAAAAGAAATTCATCGATTGTCATCTTTTTTGGATCGAATTTTAGCCCCCACTTGTGAAAATTATGATACCGAAAGCTGGTGGGACGGCGAGGAGCCTGGTGGTGGTCATTCGGCTCACTCATAGTTAGGTCATGTAACCTTCTTAAAAATTCATCCATGTTCGAAGTGTCTGCTGCAGCTGGATACGGTTGAGGAGGAGGCCGTGCTCGTGGAGGAGGGGAGGAAGATCTTGGCGGCGATCGGGGTGGCTCACGAGACGTAGAAAAATGGCGAGGCGCTTCAACTGGGTTGGACTGGCTTGTACTTCTAACAACCGGAATTTGTGCCGAAAGCGTCTCTCGAATCACACTTGCCATTTCTTCACGAATAGCCGATCTGGTGCGCTCCATCTCTCCAGTGAAAAAACGGAAATCCTCCGCTCGACTGGCTCCAACCGCAGCAGTGACAACTTCCTGGATATACCCTGTCAGCTCGTCTTCTTTTCTCCCAAGGGACTCACGAGGCTTCGGAGTTGGTGCTTGTTCACGTCGCCTACCATCCGTCGTCTGAGACAGCAAGGAAGCAGCTCCTTCGGCATTATCAGCCCCATTTATTGACTGCCTAGGAAGTGGTTCTGTAGTGGCTTGCGTAACCCCTAGGTCAGCGAACGAATCGGTCAAAAATTGCGACCTATGACCTAGGCTTCGCACGGAAGTTTTGGTTTTCGACCGGGTAACTCGCTTACGCATCTTCACTAATAATTATAAAAAAAAAACTGGGAAAACGAAAAAATCTTGTACGGAAAATGTGCAAAAAAACGAAGTGGAACAAAAACTATAAACCCAAATAAATGTACAAATTTTTTTTTCAAAAAAAAATCAATTAAAAAAGCAAATGAAGAGTTCAAATTTAACAAAATTTATGATAAAGAAATTGTTTTCGAATTTTAAACTGTAAAAAATAATATAATTCATTAAATGTGCAGAATTTTGTGCAGAAAAATAAAACGATTAAAAAAAAAATATAAATTTGAACTTTCAAAAAGAATAAGAAACTTGAAAAAAAAATGAAATTTAAATGTAATTAAAAAAAAATCGTATGCAAATTTTAATGTAAACGCAAAGTTTAATATAAAGCGTTTTTTTTTTTTTTTTTTAAAAAAAAAACAATACAAAAAAAGTAACAGATTTGAAAAACTATACAGCTCATTATGTAGAGGTGAAGGTGACTAAAAACAGAGGAACTCCAGAATATGAAAGTAAGAGAAAGGTGCAAGTTGAGAGATCCCTCTATGGAACACCTAAGACTGCTCCCGTTTACTAAAATGGACTGCATCCGCTTAACTGCATTTTGGATACTGGATACCTGGCATGATTGTGTTGAGCTTGCATTTAACAACTGGCTTCTCCAGCCGAGCAGACAGACAAGCTCTAGTGGAGGTTTGTAAAAAAAAATCTTTTAATCCAATGATTACAAACAGCAAAAGTAAGATCTTATTGAATTCACATACTTTGGATTTATAATCATATAAACTAAAAAAAACTTATATATGGATCTGCTTAGGGTGGAAACGCAACAGCCTAAACAGGATGTATCACCTATCTAGCGGACGTTCCACCTAAGCTAAACAGACGAAAAGTAGAAAAAAAACATTTTATCAAACATTCAATTGGCAAGGTAATACCAGTACAAAATCAAAACACATTGATAGAACGCTCAAAACAGATGCAGCAACATATGTGAACTTTTCTCAGCTTTTCCCCTCAAAAGATCAAAAAAGGCTGAAAAAATTCGGGCCCCACGTTGGGCGCCACCTGTAACAAAATAACGGCTGTTCCTCACCTTCCCTTACCGTACCACCATTACAACCCCTAGCCACAGGCACTAGAGGCTGATCCTGGCAGCAGGAAGGTGAGGGTGTCCAGACAACGGCAGCTTGGCATGCTTGCGAAAAGCACGAGCTAGCTCGCCGGAGGGGGGGTTCTTGCTACCGCTGTTCTGGACGGTGTTACGATTTCATGCCTACCAAATAAAATCAAAAAATAAAAAGATGGGAACCCGAAATGTCCAGCTTTCTGAGGGGGGGAGTGTTCTCTATAGAGGGGTGAGGGTCGATGATGATGGTATTGACCCTCGGAGGATTTGCCCGCCCATGTATCTAGAAGATACCACCTTGACTACTACAACCTCCATTTCACTGCAGTAGTCCCTTACTCAAACTTGCACCCCCTTCGTATACCTTACCCTCTTACTCTTTCATCACCTCCACCTCTGTGGGATGGTATTACGCCGACAGTGTCATGCTGAAACCAGAAAATTCAACTAACTTCCCAAAATAGAACCTCATCCATCAGGATCGAGACGAAAATACTTTTAATTTTATTGTTTGCCTTTTTTTTATTTTCAACCACGTTATAAAAAAAAAGTTACTTAACGCAAATAGATACACGAAATTATTAAATATAACAATTATTATTTAAAAACAGTAAAGTTGTTTTACCTAGTTTTAAGGTAAGTATGCTTTCAAGCATTTAACGTTTTTTTTTTGTATAAAGGTAAGTAAAGAAATAATAAAAAAAAAAAAAAAAAAAACAGACAAAATTATAAATTAACTCAATTTAGTTTTAGTATAATTAATGTTTCTTTTTTTTTTTTGTAGGTATAGTCGGTAAGTACAATTTTTTGAAATATTTTTGTTTTTAGGTATAGTGATTATGTCAGTAAGTAAATTGTTCTTTTTTTTCAGGTAATTGTAAAGGAAATTTTAATCAAAATAACATTGAAATATAATAAACCAATCAATGAATAGAAGAAATTCAAAACTGACTTACCAATTAAAAGACGTTCCAGCAGTAGTGCACCACGGTGGTTGTCGTTGCTATTGGCAAGAAAAAAATAAGGGGTAAAGAGGTTTTTTTTTTGTCTTTTAATTAAATTTTCCTTTTCTTTTATTTTTTTTTAATTTACCGTTTCGTTTGTTTTTTTTTTTAAATAACCGATAATAGATAGCTCATAAAAGAATTAAGAATAATAGGATAAAAAAAATGTTTTTAAAAAAGTTAACACAAACGCACAACACACTATGATTTCACAACACTTGGCATTAGGGAATAGGTGAGCACAAAAAAAATAGGGTAATGTGGTAGCGGTTTGGGATCGCGACAGGATTTAGGAAGGGAGGCACACAATGGACACTATT
>NW_026605570.1:0-59586 GCF_945859685.1 Eupeodes corollae | reverse complement strand
TTGGAGCATCCTGAAGGATTTTTGATGTTCTAGACGAAAATCAAATCACACCCAAAACCATCACCTGATCCTTCCCAACCCCCAAAATCGATCAAGATTTCAAAATAGATACTTGATATGTACTAGAAAAAGATACTCCTAATCAAGATCTATCATTATAGATATAGATGAGTCATTTTGGAGCATCCTGAAGGATTTTTGATGTTCTAGACGAAAATCAAATCACACCCAAAACCATCACCTGATCCTTCCCAACCCCCAAAATCGATCAAGACTTCAAAATAGATACTTGACATGTACTAGAAAAAGATACTCCTAATCAAGATCTATCATTATAGATATAGATGAGTCATTTTGGAGCATCCTGAAGGATTTTTGATGTTCTAGACGAAAATCAAATCACACCCAAAACCATCACCGATCCTTCCCAACCCCCAAAATCGATCAAGACTTCAAAATAGATACTTGACATGTACTAGAAAAAGATACTCCTAATCAAGATCTATCATTATAGATATAGATGAGTCATTTTGGAGCATCCTGAAGGATTTTTGATGTTCTAGACGAAAATCAAATCACACCCAAAACCATCACCTGATCCTTCCCAACCCCCAAAATCGATCAAGACTTCAAAATAGATACTTGACATGTACTAGAAAAAGATACTCCTAATCAAGATCTATCATTATAGATATAGATGAGTCATTTTGGAGCATCCTGAAGGATTTTTGATGTTCTAGACGAAAATCAAATCACACCCAAAACCATCACCTGATCCTTCCCAACCCCCAAAATCGATCAAGACTTCAAAATAGATACTTGACATGTACTAGAAAAAGATACTCCTAATCAAGATCTATCATTATAGATATAGATGAGTCATTTTGGAGCACCCTGAAGGATTTTTGATGTTCTAGACGAAAATCAAATCACACCCAAAACCATCACCTGATCCTTCCCAACCCCCAAAATCGATCAAGACTTCAAAATAGATACTTGACATGTACTAGAAAAAGATACTCCTAATCAAGATCTTTCATTATACATATAGATGAGTCATTTTGGAGCATCCTGAAGGATTTTTGATGTTCTAGACGAAAATCAAATCACACCCAAAACCATCACCTGATCCTTCCCAACCCCCAAAATCGATCAAGACTTCAAAATAGATACTTGACATGTACTAGAAAAAGATACTCCTAATCAAGATCTATCATTATAGATATAGATGAGTCATTTTGGAGCACCCTGAAGGATTTTTGATGTTCTAGACGAAAATCAAATCACACCAAAAACCATCACCTGATCCTTCCCAACCCCCAAAATCGATCAAGACTTCAAAATAGATACTTGACATGTACTAGAAAAAGATACTCCTAATCAAGATCTATCATTATAGATATAGATGAGTCATTTTGGAGCATCCTGAAGGATTTTTGATGTTCTAGACGAAAATCAAATCACACCCAAAACCATCACCTGATCCTTCCCAACCCCCAAAATCGATCAAGACTTCAAAATAGATACTTGACATGTACTAGAAAAAGATACTCCTAATCAAGATCTATCATTATAGATATAGATGAGTCATTTTGGAGCATCCTGAAGGATTTTTGATGTTCTAGACGAAAATCAAATCACACCCAAAACCATCACCTGATCCTTCCCAACCCCCAAAATCGATCAAGACTTCAAAATAGATACTTGACATGTACTAGAAAAAGATACTCCTAATCAAGATCTATCATTATAGATATAGATGAGTCATTTTGGAGCATCCTGAAGGATTTTTGATGTTCTAGACGAAAATCAAATCACACCCAAAACCATCACCTGATCCTTCCCAACCCCCAAAATCGATCAAGACTTCAAAATAGATACTTGACATGTACTAGAAAAAGATACTCCTAATCAAGATCTATCATTATAGATATAGATGAGTCATTTTGGAGCATCCTGAAGGATTTTTGATGTTCTAGACGAAAATCAAATCACACCCAAAACCATCACCTGATCCTTCCCAACCCCCAAAATCGATCAAGACTTCAAAATAGATACTTGACATGTACTAGAAAAAGATACTCCTAATCAAGATCTATCATTATAGATATAGATGAGTCATTTTGGAGCATCCTGAAGGATTTTTGATGTTCTAGACGAAAATCAAATCACACCCAAAACCATCACCTGATCCTTCCCAACCCCCAAAATCGATCAAGACTTCAAAATAGATACTTGACATGTACTAGAAAAAGATACTCCTAATCAAGATCTATCATTATAGATATAGATGAGTCATTTTGGAGCATCCTGAAGGATTTTTGATGTTCTAGACGAAAATCAAATCACACCCAAAACCATCACCTGATCCTTCCCAACCCCCAAAATCGATCAAGATTTCAAAATAGATACTTGATATGTACTAGAAAAAGATACTCCTAATCAAGATCTATCATTATAGATATAGATGAGTCATTTTGGAGCATCCTGAAGGATTTTTGATGTTCTAGACGAAAATCAAATCACACCCAAAACCATCACCTGATCCTTCCCAACCCCCAAAATCGATCAAGACTTCAAAATAGATACTTGACATGTACTAGAAAAAGATACTCCTAATCAAGATCTATCATTATAGATATAGATGAGTCATTTTGGAGCATCCTGAAGGATTTTTGATGTTCTAGACGAAAATCAAATCACACCCAAAACCATCACCTGATCCTTCCCAACCCCCAAAATCGATCAAGACTTCAAAATAGATACTTGACATGTACTAGAAAAAGATACTCCTAATCAAGATCTATCATTATAGATATAGATGAGTCATTTTGGAGCATCCTGAAGGATTTTTGATGTTCTAGACGAAAATCAAATCACACCCAAAACCATCACCTGATCCTTCCCAACCCCCAAAATCGATCAAGACTTCAAAATAGATACTTGACATGTACTAGAAAAAGATACTCCTAATCAAGATCTATCATTATAGATATAGATGAGTCATTTTGGAGCATCCTGAAGGATTTTTGATGTTCTAGACGAAAATCAAATCACACCCAAAACCATCACCTGATCCTTCCCAACCCCCAAAATCGATCAAGACTTCAAAATAGATACTTGACATGTACTAGAAAAAGATACTCCTAATCAAGATCTATCATTATAGATATAGATGAGTCATTTTGGAGCATCCTGAAGGATTTTTGATGTTCTAGACGAAAATCAAATCACACCCAAAACCATCACCTGATCCTTCCCAACCCCCAAAATCGATCAAGACTTCAAAATAGATACTTGACATGTACTAGAAAAAGATACTCCTAATCAAGATCTATCATTATAGATATAGATGAGTCATTTTGGAGCATCCTGAAGGATTTTTGATGTTCTAGACGAAAATCAAATCACACCCAAAACCATCACCTGATCCTTCCCAACCCCCAAAATCGATCAAGATTTCAAAATAGATACTTGATATGTACTAGAAAAAGATACTCCTAATCAAGATCTATCATTATAGATATAGATGAGTCATTTTGGAGCATCCTGAAGGATTTTTGATGTTCTAGACGAAAATCAAATCACACCCAAAACCATCACCTGATCCTTCCCAACCCCCAAAATCGATCAAGACTTCAAAATAGATACTTGACATGTACTAGAAAAAGATACTCCTAATCAAGATCTATCATTATAGATATAGATGAGTCATTTTGGAGCATCCTGAAGGATTTTTGATGTTCTAGACGAAAATCAAATCACACCCAAAACCATCACCGATCCTTCCCAACCCCCAAAATCGATCAAGACTTCAAAATAGATACTTGACATGTACTAGAAAAAGATACTCCTAATCAAGATCTATCATTATAGATATAGATGAGTCATTTTGGAGCATCCTGAAGGATTTTTGATGTTCTAGACGAAAATCAAATCACACCCAAAACCATCACCTGATCCTTCCCAACCCCCAAAATCGATCAAGACTTCAAAATAGATACTTGACATGTACTAGAAAAAGATACTCCTAATCAAGATCTATCATTATAGATATAGATGAGTCATTTTGGAGCACCCTGAAGGATTTTTGATGTTCTAGACGAAAATCAAATCACACCCAAAACCATCACCTGATCCTTCCCAACCCCCAAAATCGATCAAGACTTCAAAATAGATACTTGACATGTACTAGAAAAAGATACTCCTAATCAAGATCTATCATTATAGATATAGATGAGTCATTTTGGAGCATCCTGAAGGATTTTTGATGTTCTAGACGAAAATCAAATCACACCCAAAACCATCACCTGATCCTTCCCAACCCCCAAAATCGATCAAGACTTCAAAATAGATACTTGACATGTACTAGAAAAAGATACTCCTAATCAAGATCTATCATTATAGATATAGATGAGTCATTTTGGAGCACCCTGAAGGATTTTTGATGTTCTAGACGAAAATCAAATCACACCAAAAACCATCACCTGATCCTTCCCAACCCCCAAAATCGATCAAGACTTCAAAATAGATACTTGACATGTACTAGAAAAAGATACTCCTAATCAAGATCTATCATTATAGATATAGATGAGTCATTTTGGAGCATCCTGAAGGATTTTTGATGTTCTAGACGAAAATCAAATCACACCCAAAACCATCACCTGATCCTTCCCAACCCCCAAAATCGATCAAGACTTCAAAATAGATACTTGACATGTACTAGAAAAAGATACTCCTAATCAAGATCTATCATTATAGATATAGATGAGTCATTTTGGAGCATCCTGAAGGATTTTTGATGTTCTAGACGAAAATCAAATCACACCCAAAACCATCACCTGATCCTTCCCAACCCCCAAAATCGATCAAGACTTCAAAAAAAATACTTGACATGTACTAGAAAAAGATACTCCTAATCAAAATCTATCATTATAGATATAGATGAGTCATTTTGGAGCATCCTGAAGGATTTTTGATGTTCTAGACGAAAATCAAATCACACCCAAAACCATCACCTGATCCTTCCCAACCCCCAAAATCGATCAAGACTTCAAAATAGATACTTGACATGTACTAGAAAAAGATACTCCTAATCAAGATCTATCATTATAGATATAGATGAGTCATTTTGGAGCATCCTGAAGGATTTTTGATGTTCTAGACGAAAATCAAATCACACCCAAAACCATCACCTGATCCTTCCCAACCCCCAAAATCGATCAAGACTTCAAAATAGATACTTGACATGTACTAGAAAAAGATACTCCTAATCAAGATCTATCATTATAGATATAGATGAGTCATTTTGGAGCATCCTGAAGGATTTTTGATGTTCTAGACGAAAATCAAATCACACCCAAAACCATCACCTGATCCTTCCCAACCCCCAAAATCGATCAAGACTTCAAAATAGATACTTGACATGTACTAGAAAAAGATACTCCTAATCAAGATCTATCATTATAGATATAGATGAGTCATTTTGGAGCATCCTGAAGGATTTTTGATGTTCTAGACGAAAATCAAATCACACCCAAAACCATCACCTGATCCTTCCCAACCCCCAAAATCGATCAAGATTTCAAAATAGATACTTGATATGTACTAGAAAAAGATACTCCTAATCAAGATCTATCATTATAGATATAGATGAGTCATTTTGGAGCATCCTGAAGGATTTTTGATGTTCTAGACGAAAATCAAATCACACCCAAAACCATCACCTGATCCTTCCCAACCCCCAAAATCGATCAAGACTTCAAAATAGATACTTGACATGTACTAGAAAAAGATACTCCTAATCAAGATCTATCATTATAGATATAGATGAGTCATTTTGGAGCATCCTGAAGGATTTTTGATGTTCTAGACGAAAATCAAATCACACCCAAAACCATCACCGATCCTTCCCAACCCCCAAAATCGATCAAGACTTCAAAATAGATACTTGACATGTACTAGAAAAAGATACTCCTAATCAAGATCTATCATTATAGATATAGATGAGTCATTTTGGAGCATCCTGAAGGATTTTTGATGTTCTAGACGAAAATCAAATCACACCCAAAACCATCACCTGATCCTTCCCAACCCCCAAAATCGATCAAGACTTCAAAATAGATACTTGACATGTACTAGAAAAAGATACTCCTAATCAAGATCTATCATTATAGATATAGATGAGTCATTTTGGAGCATCCTGAAGGATTTTTGATGTTCTAGACGAAAATCAAATCACACCCAAAACCATCACCTGATCCTTCCCAACCCCCAAAATCGATCAAGACTTCAAAATAGATACTTGACATGTACTAGAAAAAGATACTCCTAATCAAGATCTATCATTATAGATATAGATGAGTCATTTTGGAGCACCCTGAAGGATTTTTGATGTTCTAGACCAAAATCAAATCACACCCAAAACCATCACCTGATCCTTCCCAACCCCCAAAATCGATCAAGACTTCAAAATAGATACTTGACATGTACTAGAAAAAGATACTCCTAATCAAGATCTATCATTATAGATATAGATGAGTCATTTTGGAGCATCCTGAAGGATTTTTGATGTTCTAGACGAAAATCAAATCACACCCAAAACCATCACCTGATCCTTCCCAACCCCCAAAATCGATCAAGACTTCAAAATAGATACTTGACATGTACTAGAAAAAGATACTCCTAATCAAGATCTATCATTATAGATATAGATGAGTCATTTTGGAGCACCCTGAAGGATTTTTGATGTTCTAGACGAAAATCAAATCACACCAAAAACCATCACCTGATCCTTCCCAACCCCCAAAATCGATCAAGACTTCAAAATAGATACTTGACATGTACTAGAAAAAGATACTCCTAATCAAGATCTATCATTATAGATATAGATGAGTCATTTTGGAGCATCCTGAAGGATTTTTGATGTTCTAGACGAAAATCAAATCACACCCAAAACCATCACCTGATCCTTCCCAACCCCCAAAATCGATCAAGACTTCAAAATAGATACTTGACATGTACTAGAAAAAGATACTCCTAATCAAGATCTATCATTATAGATATAGATGAGTCATTTTGGAGCATCCTGAAGGATTTTTGATGTTCTAGACGAAAATCAAATCACACCCAAAACCATCACCTGATCCTTCCCAACCCCCAAAATCGATCAAGACTTCAAAATAGATACTTGACATGTACTAGAAAAAGATACTCCTAATCAAGATCTATCATTATAGATATAGATGAGTCATTTTGGAGCATCCTGAAGGATTTTTGATGTTCTAGACGAAAATCAAATCACACCCAAAACCATCACCTGATCCTTCCCAACCCCCAAAATCGATCAAGACTTCAAAATAGATACTTGACATGTACTAGAAAAAGATACTCCTAATCAAGATCTATCATTATAGATATAGATGAGTCATTTTGGAGCATCCTGAAGGATTTTTGATGTTCTAGACGAAAATCAAATCACACCCAAAACCATCACCTGATCCTTCCCAACCCCCAAAATCGATCAAGACTTCAAAATAGATACTTGACATGTACTAGAAAAAGATACTCCTAATCAAGATCTATCATTATAGATATAGATGAGTCATTTTGGAGCATCCTGAAGGATTTTTGATGTTCTAGACGAAAATCAAATCACACCCAAAACCATCACCTGATCCTTCCCAACCCCCAAAATCGATCAAGACTTCAAAATAGATACTTGACATGTACTAGAAAAAGATACTCCTAATCAAGATCTATCATTATAGATATAGATGAGTCATTTTGGAGCATCCTGAAGGATTTTTGATGTTCTAGACGAAAATCAAATCACACCCAAAACCATCACCTGATCCTTCCCAACCCCCAAAATCGATCAAGATTTCAAAATAGATACTTGATATGTACTAGAAAAAGATACTCCTAATCAAGATCTATCATTATAGATATAGATGAGTCATTTTGGAGCATCCTGAAGGATTTTTGATGTTCTAGACGAAAATCAAATCACACCCAAAACCATCACCTGATCCTTCCCAACCCCCAAAATCGATCAAGACTTCAAAATAGATACTTGACATGTACTAGAAAAAGATACTCCTAATCAAGATCTATCATTATAGATATAGATGAGTCATTTTGGAGCATCCTAAAGGATTTTTGATGTTCTAGACGAAAATCAAATCACACCCAAAACCATCACCGATCCTTCCCAACCCCCAAAATCGATCAAGACTTCAAAATAGATACTTGACATGTACTAGAAAAAGATACTCCTAATCAAGATCTATCATTATAGATATAGATGAGTCATTTTGGAGCATCCTGAAGGATTTTTGATGTTCTAGACGAAAATCAAATCACACCCAAAACCATCACCTGATCCTTCCCAACCCCCAAAATCGATCAAGACTTCAAAATAGATACTTGACATGTACTAGAAAAAGATACTCCTAATCAAGATCTATCATTATAGATATAGATGAGTCATTTTGGAGCACCCTGAAGGATTTTTGATGTTCTAGACGAAAATCAAATCACACCCAAAACCATCACCTGATCCTTCCCAACCCCCAAAATCGATCAAGACTTCAAAATAGATACTTGACATGTACTAGAAAAAGATACTCCTAATCAAGATCTATCATTATAGATATAGATGAGTCATTTTGGAGCATCCTGAAGGATTTTTGATGTTCTAGACGAAAATCAAATCACACCCGAAACCATCACCTGATCCTTCCCAACCCCCAAAATCGATCAAGACTTCAAAATAGATACTTGACATGTACTAGAAAAAGATACTCCTAATCAAGATCTATCATTATAGATATAGATGAGTCATTTTGGAGCACCCTGAAGGATTTTTGATGTTCTAGACGAAAATCAAATCACACCAAAAACCATCACCTGATCCTTCCCAACCCCCAAAATCGATCAAGACTTCAAAATAGATACTTGACATGTACTAGAAAAAGATACTCCTAATCAAGATCTATCATTATAGATATAGATGAGTCATTTTGGAGCATCCTGAAGGATTTTTGATGTTCTAGACGAAAATCAAATCACACCCAAAACCATCACCTGATCCTTCCCAACCCCCAAAATCGATCAAGACTTCAAAATAGATACTTGACATGTACTAGAAAAAGATACTCCTAATCAAGATCTATCATTATAGATATAGATGAGTCATTTTGGAGCATCCTGAAGGATTTTTGATGTTCTAGACGAAAATCAAATCACACCCAAAACCATCACCTGATCCTTCCCAACCCCCAAAATCGATCAAGACTTCAAAAAAAATACTTGACATGTACTAGAAAAAGATACTCCTAATCAAAATCTATCATTATAGATATAGATGAGTCATTTTGGAGCATCCTGAAGGATTTTTGATGTTCTAGACGAAAATCAAATCACACCCAAAACCATCACCTGATCCTTCCCAACCCCCAAAATCGATCAAGACTTCAAAATAGATACTTGACATGTACTAGAAAAAGATACTCCTAATCAAGATCTATCATTATAGATATAGATGAGTCATTTTGGAGCATCCTGAAGGATTTTTGATGTTCTAGACGAAAATCAAATCACACCCAAAACCATCACCTGATCCTTCCCAACCCCCAAAATCGATCAAGACTTCAAAATAGATACTTGACATGTACTAGAAAAAGATACTCCTAATCAAGATCTATCATTATAGATATAGATGAGTCATTTTGGAGCATCCTGAAGGATTTTTGATGTTCTAGACGAAAATCAAATCACACCCAAAACCATCACCTGATCCTTCCCAACCCCCAAAATCGATCAAGACTTCAAAATAGATACTTGACATGTACTAGAAAAAGATACTCCTAATCAAGATCTATCATTATAGATATAGATGAGTCATTTTGGAGCATCCTGAAGGATTTTTGATGTTCTAGACGAAAATCAAATCACACCCAAAACCATCACCTGATCCTTCCCAACCCCCAAAATCGATCAAGACTTCAAAATAGATACTTGACATGTACTAGAAAAAGATACTCCTAATCAAGATCTATCATTATAGATATAGATGAGTCATTTTGGAGCATCCTGAAGGATTTTTGATATGTTCTAGACGAAAATCAAATCACACCCAAAACCATCACCTGATCCTTCCCAACCCCAAAATCGATCAAGACTTCAAAATAGATACTTGACATGTACTAGAAAAAGATACTCCTAATCAAGATCTATCATTATAGATATAGATGAGTCATTTTGGAGCATCCTGAAGGATTTTTGATGTTCTAGACGAAAATCAAATCACACCCAAAACCATCACCTGATCCTTCCCAACCCCAAAATCGATCAAGACTTCAAAATAGATACTTGACATGTACTAGAAAAAGATACTCCTAATCAAGATCTATCATTATAGATATAGATGAGTTATTTTGGAGCATCCTGAAGGATTTTTGATGTTCTAGACGAAAATCAAATCACACCCAAAACCATCACCTGATCCTTCCCAACCCCCAAAATCGATCAAGACTTCAAAATAGATACTTGACATGTACTAGAAAAAGATACTCCTAATCAAGATCTATCATTATAGATATAGATGAGTCATTTTGGAGCATCCTGAAGGATTTTTGATGTTCTAGACGAAAATCAAATCACACCCAAAACCATCACCTGATCCTTCCCAACCCCCAAAATCGATCAAGACTTCAAAATAGATACTTGACATGTACTAGAAAAAGATACTCCTAATCAAGATCTATCATTATAGATATAGATGAGTCATTTTGGAGCATCCTGAAGGATTTTTGATGTTCTAGACGAAAATCAAATCACACCCAAAACCATCACCTGATCCTTCCCAACCCCCAAAATCGATCAAGACTTCAAAATAGATACTTGACATGTACTAGAAAAAGATACTCCTAATCAAGATCTATCATTATAGATATAGATGAGTCATTTTGGAGCATCCTGAAGGATTTTTGATGTTGTAGAAGAAAATCAAATCCACACCCAAAACCATCACCTGATCCTTCCCAACCCCCAAAATCGATCAAGACTTCAAATAGATACTTGACATGTACTAGAAAAAGATACTCCTAATCAAGATCTATCATTATAGATATAGATGAGTCATTTTGGAGCATCCTGAAGGATTTTTGATGTTCTAGACGAAAATCAAATCACACCCAAAACCATCACCTGATCCTTCCCAACCCCCAAAATCGATCAAGACTTCAAAATAGATACTTGACATGTACTAGAAAAAGATACTCCTAATCAAGATCTATCATTATAGATATAGATGAGTCATTTTGGAGCATCCTGAAGGATTTTTGATGTTCTAGACGAAAATCAAATCACACCCAAAACCATCACCTGATCCTTCCCAACCCCCAAAATCGATCAAGACTTCAAAATAGATACTTGACATGTACTAGAAAAAGATACTCCTAATCAAGATCTATCATTATAGATATAGATGAGTCATTTTGGAGCATCCTGAAGGATTTTTGATGTTCTAGACGAAAATCAAATCACACCCAAAACCATCACCTGATCCTTCCCAACCCCCAAAATCGATCAAGACTTCAAAATAGATACTTGACATGTACTAGAAAAAGATACTCCTAATCAAGATCTATCATTATAGATATAGATGAGTAATTTTGGAGCATCCTGAAGGATTTTTGATGTTCTAGACGAAAATCAAATCACACCCAAAACCATCACCTGATCCTTCCCAACCCCCAAAATCGATCAAGACTTCAAAATAGATACTTGACATGTACTAGAAAAAGATACTCCTAATCAAGATCTATCATTATAGATATAGATGAGTCATTTTGGAGCATCCTGAAGGATTTTTGATGTTCTAGACGAAAATCAAATCACACCCAAAACCATCACCTGATCCTTCCCAACCCCCAAAATCGATCAAGACTTCAAAATAGATACTTGACATGTACTAGAAAAAGATACTCCTAATCAAGATCTATCATTATAGATATAGATGAGTCATTTTGGAGCATCCTGAAGGATTTTTGATGTTCTAGACGAAAATCAAATCACACCCAAAACCATCACCTGATCCTTCCCAACCCCCAAAATCGATCAAGACTTCAAAATAGATACTTGACATGTACTAGAAAAAGATACTCCTAATCAAGATCTATCATTATAGATATAGATGAGTCATTTTGGAGCATCCTGAAGGATTTTTGATGTTCTAGACGAAAATCAAATCACACCCAAAACCATCACCTGATCCTTCCCAACCCCCAAAATCGATCAAGACTTCAAAATAGATACTTGACATGTACTAGAAAAAGATACTCCTAATCAAGATCTATCATTATAGATATAGATGAGTCATTTTGGAGCATCCTGAAGGATTTTTGATGTTCTAGACGAAAATCAAATCACACCCAAAACCATCACCTGATCCTTCCCAACCCCCAAAATCGATCAAGACTTCAAAATAGATACTTGACATGTACTAGAAAAAGATACTCCTAATCAAGATCTATCATTATAGATATAGATGAGTCATTTTGGAGCATCCTGAAGGATTTTTGATGTTCTAGACGAAAATCAAATCACACCCAAAACCATCACCTGATCCTTCCCAACCCCCAAAATCGATCAAGACTTCAAAATAGATACTTGACATGTACTAGAAAAAGATACTCCTAATCAAGATCTATCATTATAGATATAGATGAGTCATTTTGGAGCATCCTGAAGGATTTTTGATGTTCTAGACGAAAATCAAATCACACCCAAAACCATCACCTGATCCTTCCCAACCCCCAAAATCGATCAAGACTTCAAAATAGATACTTGACATGTACTAGAAAAAGATACTCCTAATCAAGATCTATCATTATAGATATAGATGAGTCATTTTGGAGCATCCTGAAGGATTTTTGATGTTCTAGACGAAAATCAAATCACACCCAAAACCATCACCTGATCCTTCCCAACCCCCAAAATCGATCAAGACTTCAAAATAGATACTTGACATGTACTAGAAAAAGATACTCCTAATCAAGATCTATCATTATAGATATAGATGAGTTATTTTGGAGCATCCTGAAGGATTTTTGATGTTCTAGACGAAAATCAAATCACACCCAAAACCATCACCTGATCCTTCCCTTCAAGACTTCAAAATAGATACTTGACATGTACTAGAAAAAGATACTCCTAATCAAGATCTATCATTATAGATATAGATGAGTCATTTTGGAGCATCCTGAAGGATTTTTGATGTTCTAGACGAAAATCAAATCACACCCAAAACCATCACCTGATCCTTCCCAACCCCCAAAATCGATCAAGACTTCAAAATAGATACTTGACATGTACTAGAAAAAGATACTCCTAATCAAGATCTATCATTATAGATATAGATGAGTCATTTTGGAGCATCCTGAAGGATTTTTGATGTTCTAGACGAAAATCAAATCACACCCAAAACCATCACCTGATCCTTCCCAACCCACAAAATCGATCAAGACTTCAAAATAGATACTTGACATGTACTAGAAAAAGATACTCCAAATCAAGATCTATCATTATAGATATAGATGAGTCATTTTGGAGCATCCTGAAGGATTTTTGATGTTGTAGACGAAAATCAAATCACACCCAAAACCATCACCTGATCCTTCCCAACCCCCAAAATCGATCAAGACTTCAAAATAGATACTTGACATGTACTAGAAAAAGATACTCCTAATCAAGATCTATCATTATAGATATAGATGAGTCATTTTGGAGCATCCTGAAGGATTTTTGATGTTCTAGACGAAAATCAAATCACACCCAAAACCATCACCTGATCCTTCCCAACCCCCAAAATCGATCAAGACTTCAAAATAGATACTTGACATGTACTAGAAAAAGATACTCCTAATCAAGATCTATCATTATAGATATAGATGAGTCATTTTGGAGCATCCTGAAGGATTTTTGATGTTCTAGACGAAAATCAAATCACACCCAAAACCATCACCTGATCCTTCCCAACCCCCAAAATCGATCAAGACTTCAAAATAGATACTTGACATGTACTAGAAAAAGATACTCCTAATCAAGATCTATCATTATAGATATAGATGAGTAATTTTGGAGCATCCTGAAGGATTTTTGATGTTCTAGACGAAAATCAAATCACACCCAAAACCATCACCTGATCCTTCCCAACCCCCAAAATCGATCAAGACTTCAAAATAGATACTTGACATGTACTAGAAAAAGATACTCCTAATCAAGATCTATCATTATAGATATAGATGAGTCATTTTGGAGCATCCTGAAGGATTTTTGATGTTCTAGACGAAAATCAAATCACACCCAAAACCATCACCTGATCCTTCCCAACCCCCAAAATCGATCAAGACTTCAAAATAGATACTTGACATGTACTAGAAAAAGATACTCCTAATCAAGATCTATCATTATAGATATAGATGAGTCATTTTGGAGCATCCTGAAGGATTTTTGATGTTCTAGACGAAAATCAAATCACACCCAAAACCATCACCTGATCCTTCCCAACCCCCAAAATCGCTTCAAAATAGATACTTGACATGTACTAGAAAAAGATACTCCTAATCAAGATCTATCATTATAGATATAGATGAGTCATTTTGGAGCATCCTGAAGGATTTTTGATGTTCTAGACGAAAATCAAATCACACCCAAAACCATCACCTGATTCTTCCCAACCCCGAAAATCGATCAAGACTTCAAAATAGATACTTGACATGTACTAGAAAAAGATACTCCTAATCAAGATCTATCATTATAGATATAGATGAGTCATTTTGGAGCATCCTGAAGGATTTTTGATGTTCTAGACGAAAATCAAATCACACCCAAAACCATCACCTGATCCTTCCCAACCCCCAAAATCGATCAAGACTTTAAAATAGATACTTGACATGTACTAGAAAAAGATACTCCTAATCAAGATCTATCATTATAAATATATATGAGTCATTTTGGAGCATCCTGAAGGATTTTTGATGTTCTAGACGAAAATCAAATCACACCCAAAACCATCACCTGATCCTTCCCAACCCCCAAAATCGATCAAGACTTCAAAATAGATACTTGACATGTACTAGAAAAAGATACTCCTAATCAAGATCTATCATTATAGATATAGATGAGTCATTTTGGAGCATCCTGAAGGATTTTTGATGTTCTAGACGAAAATCAAATCACACCCAAAACCATCACCTGATCCTTCCCAACCCCCAAAATCGATCAAGACTTCAAAATAGATACTTGACATGTACTAGAAAAAGATACTCCTAATCAAGATCTATCATTATCGATATAGATGAGTCATTTTGGAGCATCCTGAAGGATTTTTGATGTTCTAGACGAAAATCAAATCACACCCAAAACCATCACCTGATCCTTCCCAACCCCCAAAATCGATCAAGACTTCAAAATAGATACTTGACATGTACTAGAAAAAGATACTCCTAATCAAGATCTATCATTATAGATATAGATGAGTCATTTTGGAGCATCCTGAAGGATTTTTGATGTTCTAGACGAAAATCAAATCACACCCAAAACCATCACCTGATCCTTCCCAACCCCCAAAATCGATCAAGACTTCAAAATAGATACTTGACATGTACTAGAAAAAGATACTCCTAATCAAGATCTATCATTATAGATATAGATGAGTCATTTTGGAGCATCCTGAAGGATTTTTGATGTTCTAGACGAAAATCAAATCACACCCAAAACCATCACCTGATCCTTCCCAACCCCCAAAATCGATCAAGACTTCAAAATAGATACTTGACATGTACTAGAAAAAGATACTCCTAATCAAGATCTATCATTATAGATATAGATGAGTCATTTTGGAGCATCCTGAAGGATTTTTGATGTTCTAGACGAAAATCAAATCACACCCAAAACCATCACCTGATCCTTCCCAACCCCCAAAATCGATCAAGACTTCAAAGTAGATACTTGACATGTACTAGAAAAAGATACTCCTAACCAAGATCTATCATTATAGATATAGATGAGTCATTTTGGAGCATCCTGAAGGATTTTTGATGTTCTAGACGAAAATCAAATCACACCCAAAACCATCACCTGATCCTTCCCAACCCCTAAAATCGATCAAGACTTCAAAATAGATACTTGACATGTACTAGAAAAAGATACTCCTAATCAAGATCTATCATTATAGATATAGATGAGTCATTTTGGAGCATCCTGAAGGATTTTTGATGTTCTAGACGAAAATCAAATCACACCCAAAACCATCACCTGATCCTTCCCAACCCCCAAAATCGATCAAGACTTCAAAATAGATACTTGACATGTACTAGAAAAAGATACTCCTAATCAAGATCTATCATTATAGATATAGGTGAGTCATTTTGGAGCATCCTGAAGGATTTTTGATGTTCTAGACGAAAATCAAATCACACCCAAAACCATCACCTGATCCTTCCCAACCCCCAAAATCGATCAAGACTTCAAAATAGATACTTGACATGTACTAGAAAAAGATACTCCTAATCAAGATCTATCATTATAGATATAGATGAGTCATTTTGGAGCATCCTGAAGGATTTTTGATGTTCTAGACGAAAATCAAATCACACCCAAAACCATCACCTGATCCTTCCCAACCCCCAAAATCGATCAAGACTTCAAAATAGATACTTGACATGTACTAGAAAAAGATACTCCTAATCAAGATCTATCATTATAGATATAGATGAGTCATTTTGGAGCATCCTGAAGGATTTTTGATGTTCTAGACGAAAATCAAATCACACCCAAAACCATCACCTGATCCTTCCCAACCCCCAAAATCGATCAAGACTTCAAAATAGATACTTGACATGTACTAGAAAAAGATACTCCTAATCAAGATCTATCATTATAGATATAGATGAGTCATTTTGGAGCATCCTGAAGGATTTTTGATGTTCTAGACGAAAATCAAATCACACCCAAAACCATCACCTGATCCTTCCCAACCCCCAAAATCGATCAAGACTTCAAAATAGATACTTGACATGTACTAGAAAAAGATACTCCTAATCAAGATCTATCATTATAGATATAGATGAGTCATTTTGGAGCATCCTGAAGGATTTTTGATGTTCTAGACGAAAATCAAATCACACCCAAAACCATCACCTGATCCTTCCCAACCCCCAAAATCGATCAAGACTTCAAAATAGATACTTGACATGTACTAGAAAAAGATACTCCTAATCAAGATCTATCATTATAGATATAGATGAGTCATTTTGGAGCATCCTGAAGGATTTTTGATGTTCTAGACGAAAATCAAATCACACCCAAAACCATCACCTGATCCTTCCCAACCCCCAAAATCGATCAAGACTTCAAAATAGATACTTGACATGTACTAGAAAAAGATACTCCTAATCAAGATCTATCATTATAGATATAGATGAGTCATTTTGGAGCATCCTGAAGGATTTTTGATGTTCTAGACGAAAATCAAATCACACCCAAAACCATCACCTGATCCTTCCTAACCCCCAAAATCGATCAAGACTTCAAAATAGATACTTGACATGTACTAGAAAAAGATACTCCTAATCAAGATCTATCATTATAGATATAGATGAGTCATTTTGGAGCATCCTGAAGGATTTTTGATGTTCTAGACGAAAATCAAATCACACCCAAAACCATCACCTGATCCTTCCCAACCCCCAAAATCGATCAAGACTTCAAAATAGATACTTGACATGTACTAGAAAAAGATACTCCTAATCAAGATCTATCATTATAGATATAGATGAGTCATTTTGGAGCATCCTGAAGGATTTTTGATGTTCTAGACGAAAATCAAATCACACCCAAAACCATCACCTGATCCTTCCCAACCCCCAAAATCGATCAAGACTTCAAAATAGATACTTGACATGTACTAGAAATAGATACTCCTAATCAAGATCTATCATTATAGATATAGATGAGTCATTTTGGAGCATCCTGAAGGATTTTTGATGTTCTAGACGAAAATCAAATCACACCCAAAACCATCACCTGATCCTTCCCAACCCCCAAAATCGATCAAGACTTCAAAATAGATACTTGACATGTACTAGAAAAAGATACTCCTAATCAAGATCTATCATTATAGATATAGATGAGTCATTTTGGAGCATCCTGAAGGATTTTTGATGTTCTAGACGAAAATCAAATCACACCCAAAACCATCACCTGATCCTTCCCAACCCCCAAAATCGATCAAGACTTCAAAATAGATACTTGACATGTACTAGAAAAAGATACTCCTAATCAAGATCTATCATTATAGATATAGATGAGTCATTTTGGAGCATCCTGAAGGATTTTTGATGTTCTAGACGAAAATCAAATCACACCCAAAACCATCACCTGATCCTTCCCAACCCCCAAAATCGATCAAGACTTCAAAATAGATACTTGACATGTACTAGAAAAAGATACTCCTAATCAAGATCTATCATTATAGATATAGATGAGTCATTTTGGAGCATCCTGAAGGATTTTTGATGTTCTAGACGAAAATCAAATCACACCCAAAACCATCACCTGATCCTTCCCAACCCCCAAAATCGATCAAGACTTCAAAATAGATACTTGACATGTACTAGAAAAAGATACTCCTAATCAAGATCTATCATTATAGATATAGATGAGTCATTTTGGAGCATCCTGAAGGATTTTTGATGTTCTAGACGAAAATCAAATCACACCCAAAACCATCACCTGATCCTTCCCAACCCCCAAAATCGATCAAGACTTCAAAATAGATACTTGACATGTACTAGAAAAAGATACTCCTAATCAAGATCTATCATTATAGATATAGATGAGTCATTTTGGAGCATCCTGAAGGATTTTTGATGTTCTAGACGAAAATCAAATCACACCCAAAACCATCACCTGATCCTTCCCAACCCACAAAATCGATCAAGACTTCAAAATAAATACTTGACATGTACTAGAAAAAGATACTCCTAATCAAGATCTATCATTATAGATATAGATGAGTCATTTTGGAGCATCCTGAAGGATTTTTGATGTTCTAGACGAAAATCAAATCACACCCAAAACCATCACCTGATCCTTCCCAACCCCCAAAATCGATCAAGACTTCAAAATAGATACTTGACATGTACTAGAAAAAGATACTCCTAATCAAGATCTATCATTATAGATATAGATGAGTCATTTTGGAGCATCCTGAAGGATTTTTGATGTTCTAGACGAAAATCAAATCACACCCAAAACCATCACCTGATCCTTCCCAACGCCCAAAACCGATCAAGACTTCAAAATAGATACTTGACATGTACTAGAAAAAGATACTCCTAATCAAGATCTATCATTATAGATATAGATGAGTCATTTTGGAGCATCCTGAAGGATTTTTGATGTTCTAGACGAAAATCAAATCACACCCAAAACCATCACCTGATCCTTCCCAACCCCCAAAATCGATCAAGACTTCAAAATAGATACTTGACATGTACTAGAAAAAGATACTCCTAATCAAGATCTATCATTATAGATATAGATGAGTCATTTTGGAGCATCCTGAAGGATTTTTGATGTTCTAGACGAAAATCAAATCACACCCAAAACCATCACCTGATCCTTCCCAACCCCCAAAATCGATCAAGACTTCAAAATAGATACTTGACATGTACTAGAAATAGATACTCCTAATCAAGATCTATCATTATAGATATAGATGAGTCATTTTGGAGCATCCTGAAGGATTTTTGATGTTCTAGACGAAAATCAAATCACACCCAAAACCATCACCTGATCCTTCCCAACACCCAAAATCGATCAAGACTTCAAAATAGATACTTGACATGTACTAGAAAAAGATACTCCTAATCAAGATCTATCATTATAGATATAGATGAGTCATTTTGGAGCATCCTGAAGGATTTTTGATGTTCTAGACGAAAATCAAATCACACCCAAAACCATCACCTGATCCTTCCCAAAATCGATCAAGACTTCAAAATAGATACTTGACATGTACTAGAAAAAGATACTCCTAATCAAGATCTAACATTATAGATATAGATGAGTCATTTTGGAGCATCCTGAAGGATTTTTGATGTTCTAGACGAAAATCAAATCACACCCAAAACCATCACCTGATCCTTCCCAACCCCCAAAATCGATCAAGACTTCAAAATAGATACTTGACATGTACTAGAAAAAGATACTCCTAATCAAGATCTATCATTATAGATATAGATGAGTCATTTTGGAGCATCCTGAAGGATTTTTGATGTTCTAGACGAAAATCAAATCACACCCAAAACCATCACCTGATCCTTCCCAACGCCCAAAACCGATCAAGACTTCAAAATAGATACTTGACATGTACTAGAAAAAGATACTCCTAATCAAGATCTATCATTATAGATATAGATGAGTCATTTTGGAGCATCCTGAAGGATTTTTGATGTTCTAGACGAAAATCAAATCACACCCAAAACCATCACCTGATCCTTCCCAACCCCCAAAATCGATCAAGACTTCAAAATAGATACTTGACATGTACTAAAAAAAGATACTCCTAATCAAGATCTATCATTATAGATATAGATGAGTCATTTTGGAGCATCCTGAAGGATTTTTGATGTTCTAGACGAAAATCAAATCACACCCAAAACCATCACCTGATCCTTCCCAACCCCCAAAATCGATCAAGACTTCAAAATAGATACTTGACATGTACTTGAAAAAGATACTCCTAATCAAGATCTATCATTATAGATATAGATGAGTCATTTTGGAGGATCCTGAAGGATTTTTGATGTTCTAGACGAAAATCAAATCACACCCAAAACCATCACCTGATCCTTCCCAACCCCCAAAATCGATCAAGACTTCAAAATAGATACTTGACATGTACTAGAAAAAGATACTCCTAATCAAGATCTATCATTATAGATATAGATGAGTCATTTTGGAGCATCCTGAAGGATTTTTGATGTTCTAGACGAAAATCAAATCACACCCAAAACCATCACCTGATCCTTCCCAACCCCCAAAATCGATCAAGACTTCAAAATAGATACTTGACATGTACTAGAAAAAGATACTCCTAATCAAGATCTATCATTATAGATATAGATGAGTCATTTTGGAGCATCCTGAAGGATTTTTGATGTTCTAGACGAAAATCAAATCACACCCAAAACCATCACCTGATCCTTCCCAACCCCCAAAATCGACCAAGACTTCAAAATAGATACTTGACATGTACTAGAAAAAGATACTCCTAATCAAGATCTATCATTATAGATATAGATGAGTCATTTTGGAGCATCCTGAAGGATTTTTGATGTTCTAGACGAAAATCAAATCACACCCAAAACCATCACCTGATCCTTCCCAACCCCCAAAATCGATCAAGACTTCAAAATAGATACTTGACATGTACTAGAAAAAGATACTCCTAATCAAGATCTATCATTATAGATATAGATGAGTCATTTTGGAGCATCCTGAAGGATTTTTGATGTTCTAGACGAAAATCAAATCACACCCAAAACCATCACCTGATCCTTCCCAACCCACAAAATCGATCAAGACTTCAAAATAGATACTTGACATGTACTAGAAAAAGATACTCCTAATCAAGATCTATCATTATAGATATAGATGAGTCATTTTGGAGCATCCTGAAGGATTTTTGATGTTCTAGACGAAAATCAAATCACACCCAAAACCATCACCTGATCCTTCCCAACCCCCAAAATCGATCAAGACTTCAAAATAGATACTTGACATGTACTAGAAAAAGATACTCCTAATCAAGATCTATCATTATAGATATAGATGAGTCATTTTGGAGCATCCTGAAGGATTTTTGATGTTCTAGACGAAAATCAAATCACACCCAAAACCATCACCTGATCCTTCCCAACCCCCAAAATCGATCAAGACTTCAAAATAGATACTTGACATGTACTAGAAAAAGATACTCCTAATCAAGATCTATCATTATAGATATAGATGAGTCATTTTGGAGCATCCTGAAGGATTTTTGATGTTCTAGACGAAAATCAAATCACACCCAAAACCATCACCTGATCCTTCCCAACCCCCAAAATCGATCAAGACTTCAAAATAGATACTTGACATGTACTAGAAAAAGATACTCCTAATCAAGATCTATCATTATAGATATAGATGAGTCATTTTGGAGCATCCTGAAGGATTTTTGATGTTCTAGACGAAAATCAAATCACACCCAAAACCATCACCTGATCCTTCCCAACCCCCAAAATCGATCAAGACTTCAAAATAGATACTTGACATGTACTAGAAAAAGATACTCCTAATCAAGATCTATCATTATAGATATAGATGAGTCATTTTGGAGCATCCTGAAGGATTTTTGATGTTCTAGACGAAAATCAAATCACACCCAAAACCATCACCTGATCCTTCCCAACCCCCAAAATCAATCAAGACTTCAAAATAGATACTTGACATGTACTAGAAAAAGATACTCCTAATCAAGATCTATCATTATAGATATAGATGAGTCATTTTGGAGCATCCTGAAGGATTTTTGATGTTCTAGACGAAAATCAAATCACACCCAAAACCATCACCTGATCCTTCCCAACGCCCAAAACCGATCAAGACTTCAAAATAGATACTTGACATGTACTAGAAAAAGATACTCCTAATCAAGATCTATCATTATAGATATAGATGAGTCATTTTGGAGCATCCTGAAGGATTTTTGATGTTCTAGACGAAAATCAAATCACACCCAAAACCATCACCTGATCCTTCCCAACCCCCAAAATCGATCAAGACTTCAAAATAGATACTTGACATGTACTAGAAAAAGATACTCCTAATCAAGATCTATCATTATAGATATAGATGAGTCATTTTGGAGCATCCTGAAGGATTTTTGATGTTCTAGACGAAAATCAAATCACACCCAAAACCATCACCTGATCCTTCCCAACCCCCAAAATCGATCAAGACTTCAAAATAGATACTTGACATGTACTAGAAAAAGATACTCCTAATCAAAATCTATCATTATAGATATAGATGAGTCATTTTGGAGCATCCTGAAGGATTTTTGATGTTCTAGACGAAAATCAAATCACACCCAAAACCATCACCTGATCCTTCCCAACCCCCAAAATCGATCAAGACTTCAAAATAGATACTTGACATGTACTAGAAAAAGATACTCCTAATCAAGATCTATCATTATAGATATAGATGAGTCATTTTGGAGCATCCTGAAGGATTTTTGATGTTCTAGACGAAAATCAAATCACACCCAAAACCATCACCTGATCCTTCCCAACCCCCAAAATCGATCAAGACTTCAAAATAGATACTTGACATGTACTAGAAAAAGATACTCCTAATCAAGATCTATCATTATAGATATAGATGAGTCATTTTGGAGCATCCTGAAGGATTTTTGATGTTCTAGACGAAAATCAAATCACACCCAAAACCATCACCTGATCCTTCCCAACCCCCAAAATCGATCAAGACTTCAAAATAGATACTTGACATGTACTAGAAAAAGATACTCCTAATCAAGATCTATCATTATAGATATAGATGAGTCATTTTGGAGCATCCTGAAGGATTTTTGATGTTCTAGACGAAAATCAAATCACACCCAAAACCATCACCTGATCCTTCCCAACCCCCAAAATCGATCAAGACTTCAAAATAGATACTTGACATGTACTAGAAAAAGATACTCCTAATCAAGATCTATCATTATAGATATAGATGAGTCATTTTGGAGCATCCTGAAGGATTTTTGATGTTCTAGACGAAAATCAAATCACACCCAAAACCATCACCTGATCCTTCCCAACCCCCAAAATCGATCAAGACTTCAAAATAGATACTTGACATGTACTAGAAAAAGATACTCCTAATCAAGATCTATCATTATAGATATAGATGAGTCATTTTGGAGCATCCTGAAGGATTTTTGATGTTCTAGACGAAAATCAAATCACACCCAAAAACCATCACCTGATCCTTCCCAACCCCCAAAATCGATCAAGACTTCAAAATAGATACTTGACATGTACTAGAAAAAGATACTCCTAATCAAGATCTATCATTATAGATATAGATGAGTCATTTTGGAGCATCCTGAAGGATTTTTGATGTTCTAGACGAAAATCAAATCACACCCAAAACCATCACCTGATCCTTCCCAACCCCCAAAATCGATCAAGACTTCAAAATAGATACTTGACATGTACTAGAAAAAGATACTCCTAATCAAGATCTATCACTATAGATATAGATGAGTCATTTTGGAGCATCCTGAAGGATTTTTGATGTTCTAGACGAAAATCAAATCACACCCAAAACCATCACCTGATCCTTCCCAACCCCCAAAATCGATCAAGACTTCAAAATAGATACTTGACATGTACTAGAAAAAGATACTCCTAATGAAGATCTATCATTATAGATATAGATGAGTCATTTTGGAGCATCCTGAAGGATTTTTGATGTTCTAGACGAAAATCAAATCACACCCAAAACCATCACCTGATCCTTCCCAACCCCCAAAATCGATCAAGACTTCAAAATAGATACTTGACATGTACTAGAAAAAGATACTCCTAATCAAGATCTATCATTATAGATATAGATGAGTCATTTTGGAGCATCCTGAAGGATTTTTGATGTTCTAGACGAAAATCAAATCACACCCAAAACCATCACCTGATCCTTCCCAACCCCCAAAATCGATCAAGACTTCAAAATAGATACTTGACATGTACTAGAAAAAGATACTCCTAATCAAGATCTATCATTATAGATATAGATGAGTCATTTTGGAGCATCCTGAAGGATTTTTGATGTTCTAGACGAAAATCAAATCACACCCAAAACCATCACCTGATCCTTCCCAACCCCCAAAATCGATCAAGACTTCAAAATAGATACTTGACATGTACTAGAAAAAGATACTCCTAATCAAGATCTATCATTATAGATATAGATGAGTCATTTTGGAGCATCCTGAAGGATTTTTGATGTTCTAGACGAAAATCAAATCACACCCAAAACCATCACCTGATCCTTCCCAACCCCCAAAATCGATCAAGACTTCAAAATAGATACTTGACATGTACTAGAAAAAGATACTCCTAATCAAGATCTATCATTATAGATATAGATGAGTCATTTTGGAGCATCCTGAAGGATTTTTGATGTTCTAGACGAAAATCAAATCACACCCAAAACCATCACCTGATCCTTCCCAACCCCCAAAATCGATCAAGACTTCAAAATAGATACTTGACATGTACTAGAAAAAGATACTCCTAATCAAGATCTATCATTATAGATATAGGTGAGTCATTTTGGAGCATCCTGAAGGATTTTTGATGTTCCAGACGAAAATCAAATCACACCCAAAACCATCACCTAATCCTTCCCAACCCCCAAAATCGATCAAGACTTCAAAATAGATACTTGACATGTACTAGAAAAAGATACTCCTAATCAAGATCTATCATTATAGATATAGATGAGTCATTTTGGAGCATCCTGAAGGATTTTTGATGTTCTAGACGAAAATCAAATCACACCCAAAACCATCACCTGATCCTTCCCAACCCCCAAAATCGATCAAGACTTCAAAATAGATACTTGACATGTACTAGAAAAAGATACTCCTAATCAAGATCTATCATTATAGATATAGATGAGTCATTTTGGAGCATCCTGAAGGATTTTTGATGTTCTAGACGAAAATCAAATCACACCCAAAACCATCACCTGATCCTTCCCAACCCCCAAAATCGATCAAGACTTCAAAATAGATACTTGACATGTACTAGAAAAAGATACTCCTAATCAAGATCTATCATTATAGATATAGATGAGTCATTTTGGAGCATCCTGAAGGATTTTTGATGTTCTAGACGAAAATCAAATCACACCCAAAACCATCACCTGATCCTTCCCAACCCCCAAAATCGATCAAGACTTCAAAATAGATACTTGACATGTACTAGAAAAAGATACTCCTAATCAAGATCTATCATTATAGATATAGATGAGTCATTTTGGAGCATCCTGAAGGATTTTTGATGTTCTAGACGAAAATCAAATCACACCCAAAACCATCACCTGATCCTTCCCAACCCCCAAAATCGATCAAGACTTCAAAATAGATACTTGACATGTACTAGAAAAAGATACTCCTAATCAAGATCTATCATTATAGATATAGATGAGTCATTTTGGAGCATCCTGAAGGATTTTTGATGTTCTAGACCAAAATCAAATCACACCCAAAACCATCACCTGATCCTTCCCAACCCCCAAAATCGATCAAGACTTCAAAATAGATACTTGACATGTACTAGAAAAAGATACTCCTAATCAAGATCTATCATTATAGATATAGATGAGTCATTTTGGAGCATCCTGAAGGATTTTTGATGTTCTAGACGAAAATCAAATCACACCCAAAACCATCACCTGATCCTTCCCAACCCCCAAAATCGATCAAGACTTCAAAATAGATACTTGACATGTACTAGAAAAAGATACTCCTAATCAAGATCTATCATTATAGATATAGATGAGTCATTTTGGAGCATCCTGAAGGATTTTTGATGTTCTAGACGAAAATCAAATCACACCCAAAACCATCACCTGATCCTTCCCAACCCCCAAAATCGATCAAGACTTCAAAATAGATACTTGACATGTACTAGAAAAAGATACTCCTAATCAAGATCTATCATTATAGATATAGATGAGTCATTTTGGAGCATCCTGAAGGATTTTTGATGTTCTAGACGAAAATCAAATCACACCCAAAACCATCACCTGATCCTTCCCAACCCCCAAAATCGATCAAGACTTCAAAATAGATACTTGACATGTACTAGAAAAAGATACTCCTAATCAAGATCTATCATTATAGATATAGATGAGTCATTTTGGAGCATCCTGAAGGATTTTTGATGTTCTAGACGAAAATCAAATCACACCCAAAACCATCACCTGATCCTTCCCAACCCCCAAAATCGATCAAGACTTCAAAATAGATACTTGACATGTACTAGAAAAAGATACTCCTAATCAAGATCTATCATTATAGATATAGATGAGTCATTTTGGAGCATCCTGAAGGATTTTTGATGTTCTAGACGAAAATCAAATCACACCCAAAACCATCACCTGATCCTTCCCAACCCCCAAAATCGATCAAGACTTCAAAATAGATACTTGACATGTACTAGAAAAAGATACTCCTAATCAAGATCTATCATTATAGATATAGATGAGTCATTTTGGAGCATCCTGAAGGATTTTTGATGTTCTAGACGAAAATCAAATCACACCCAAAACCATCACCTGATCCTTCCCAACCCCCAAAATCTATCAAGACTTCAAAATAGATACTTGACATGTACTAGAAAAAGATACTCCTAATCAAGATCTATCATTATAGATATAGATGAGTCATTTTGGAGCATCCTGAAGGATTTTTGATGTTCTAGACGAAAATCAAATCACACCCAAAACCATCACCTGATCCTTCCCAACCCCCAAAATCGATCAAGACTTCAAAATAGATACTTGACATGTACTAGAAAAAGATACTCCTAATCAAGATCTATCATTATAGATATAGATGAGTCATTTTGGAGCATCCTGAAGGATTTTTGATGTTCTAGACGAAAATCAAATCACACCCAAAACCATCACCTGATCCTTCCCAACCCCCAAAATCGATCAAGACTTCAAAATAGATACTTGACATGTACTAGAAAAAGATACTCCTAATCAAGATCTATCATTATAGATATAGATGAGTCATTTTGGAGCATCCTGAAGGATTTTTGATGTTCTAGACGAAAATCAAATCACACCCAAAACCATCACCTGATCCTTCCCAACCCCCAAAATCGATCAAGACTTCAAAATAGATACTTGACATGTACTAGAAAAAGATACTCCTAATCAAGATCTATCATTATAGATATAGATGAGTCATTTTGGAGCATCCTGAAGGATTTTTGATGTTCTAGACGAAAATCAAATCACACCCAAAACCATCACCTGATCCTTCCCAACCCCCAAAATCGATCAAGACTTCAAAATAGATACTTGACATGTACAAGAAAAAGATACTCCTAATCAAGATCTATCATTATAGATATAGATGAGTCATTTTGGATCATCCTGAAGGATTTTTGATGTTCTAGACGAAAATCAAAACACACCCAAAACCATCACCTGATCCTTCCCAACCCCCAAAATTGATCAAGACTTCAAAATAGATACTTGACATGTACTAGAAAAAGATACTCCTAATCAAGATCTATCATTATAGATATAGATGAGTCATTTTGGAGCATCCTGAAGGATTTTTGATGTTCTAGACGAAAATCAAATCACACCCAAAACCATCACCTGATCCTTCCCAACCCCCAAAATCGATCAAGACTTCAAAATAGATACTTGACATGTACTAGAAAAAGATACTCCTAATCAAGATCTATCATTATAGATATAGATGAGTCATTTTGGAGCATCCTGAAGGATTTTTGATGTTCTAGACGAAAATCAAATCACACCCAAAACCATCACCTGATCCTTCCCAACCCCCAAAATCGATCAAGACTTCAAAATAGATACTTGACATGTACTAGAAAAAGATACTCCTAATCAAGATCTATCATTATAGATATAGATGAGTCATTTTGGAGCATCCTGAAGGATTTTTGATGTTCTAGACGAAAATCAAATCACACCCAAAACCATCACCTGATCCTTCCCAACCCCCAAAATCGATCAAGACTTCAAAATAGATACTTGACATGTACTAGAAAAAGATACTCCTAATCAAGATCTATCATTATAGATATAGATGAGTCATTTTGGAGCATCCTGAAGGATTTTTGATGTTCTAGACGAAAATCAAATCACACCCAAAACCATCACCTGATCCTTCCCAACCCCCAAAATCGATCAAGACTTCAAAATAGATACTTGACATGTACTAGAAAAAGATACTCCTAATCAAGATCTATCATTATAGATATAGATGAGTCATTTTGGAGCATCCTGAAGGATTTTTGATGTTCTAGACGAAAATCAAATCACACCCAAAACCATCACCTGATCCTTCCCAACCCCCAAAATCGATCAAGACTTCAAAATAGATACTTGACATGTACTAAAAAAAGATACTCCTAATCAAGATCTATCATTATAGATATAGATGAGTCATTTTGGAGCATCCTGAAGGATTTTTGATGTTCTAGACGAAAATCAAATCACACCCAAAACCATCACCTGATCCTTCCCAACCCCCAAAATCGATCAAGACTTCAAAATAGATACTTGACATGTACTAGAAAAAGATACTCCTAATCAAGATCTATAATTATAGATATGGATGAGTCATTTTGGAGCATCCTGAAGGATTTTTGATGTTCTAGACGAAAATCAAATCACACCCAAAACCATCACCTGATCCTTCCCAACCCCCAAAATCGATCAAGACTTCAAAATAGATACTTGACATGTACTAGAAAAAGATACTCCTAATCAAGATCTATCATTATAGATATAGATGAGTCATTTTGGAGCATCCTGAAGGATTTTTGATGTTCTAGACGAAAATCAAATCACACCCAAAACCATCACCTGATCCTTCCCAACCCCCAAAATCGATCAAGACTTCAAAATAGATACTTGACATGTACTAGAAAAAGATACTCCTAATCAAGATCTATCATTATAGATATAGATGAGTCATTTTGGAGCATCCTGAAGGATTTTTGATGTTCTAGACGAAAATCAAATCACACCCAAAACCATCACCTGATCCTTCCCAACCCCCAAAATCGATCAAGACTTCAAAATAGATACTTGACATGTACTAGAAAAAGATACTCCTAATCAAGATCTATCATTATAGATATAGATGAGTCATTTTGGATCATCCTGAAGGATTTTTGATGTTCTAGACGAAAATCAAATCACACCCAAAACCATCACCTGATCCTTCCCAACCCCCAAAATTGATCAAGACTTCAAAATAGATACTTGACATGTACTAGAAAAAGATACTCCTAATCAAGATCTATCATTATAGATATAGATGAGTCATTTTGGAGCATCCTGAAGGATTTTTGATGTTCTAGACGAAAATCAAATCACACCTAAAACCATCACCTGATCCTTCCCAACCCCCAAAATCGATCAAGACTTCAAAATAGATACTTGACATGTACTAGAAAAAGATACTCCTAATCAAGATCTATCATTATAGATATAGATGAGTCATTTTGGAGCATCCTGAAGGATTTTTGATGTTCTAGACGAAAATCAAATCACACCCAAAACCATCACCTGATCCTTCCCAACCCCCAAAATCGATCAAGACTTCAAAATAGATACTTGACATGTACTAGAAAAAGATACTCCTAATCAAGATCTATCATTATAGATATAGATGAGTCATTTTGGAGCATCCTGAAGGATTTTTGATGTTCTAGACGAAAATCAAATCACACCCAAAACCATCACCTGATCCTTCCCAACCCCCAAAATCGATCAAGACTTCAAAATAGATACTTGACATGTACTAGAAAAAGATACTCCTAATCAAGATCTATCATTATAGATATAGATGAGTCATTTTGGAGCATCCTGAAGGATTTTTGATGTTCTAGACGAAAATCAAATCACACCCAAAACCATCACCTGATCCTTCCCAACCCCCAAAATCGATCAAGACTTCAAAATAGATACTTGACATGTACTAGAAAAAGATACTCCTAATCAAGATCTATCATTATAGATATAGATGAGCCATTTTGGAGCATCCTGAAGGATTTTTGATGTTCTAGACGAAAATCAAATCACACCCAAAACCATCACCTGATCCTTCCCAACCCCCAAAATCGATCAAGACTTCAAAATAGATACTTGACATGTACTAGAAAAAGATACTCCTAATCAAGATCTATAATTATAGATATAGATGAGTCATTTTGGAGCATCCTGAAGGATTTTTGATGTTCTAGACGAAAATCAAATCACACCCAAAACCATCACCTGATCCTTCCCAACCCCCAAAATCGATCAAGACTTCAAAATAGATACTTGACATGTACTAGACAAAGATACTCCTAATCAAGATCTATCATTATAGATATAGATGAGTCATTTTGGAGCATCCTGAAGGATTTTTGATGTTCTAGACGAAAATCAAATCACACCCAAAACCATCACCTGATCCGTCCCAACCCCCAAAATCGATCAAGACTTCAAAATAGATACTTGACATGTACTAGAAAAAGATACTCCTAATCAAGATCTATCATTATAGATATAGATGAGTCATTTTGGAGCATCCTGAAGGATTTTTGATGTTCTAGACGAAAATCAAATCACACCCAAAACCATCACCTGATCCTTCCCAACCTCCAAAATCGATCAAGACTTCAAAATAGATACTTGACATGTACTAGAAAAAGATACTCCTAATCAAGATCTATCATTATAGATATAGGTGAGTCATTTTGGAGCATCCTGAAGGATTTTTGATGTTCCAGACGAAAATCAAATCACACCCAAAACCATCACCTAATCCTTCCCAACCCCCAAAATCGATCAAGACTTCAAAATAGATACTTGACATGTACTAGAAAAAGATACTCCTAATCAAGATCTATCATTATAGATATAGATGAGTCATTTTGGAGCATCCTGAAGGATTTTTGATGTTCTAGACGAAAATCAAATCACACCCAAAACCATCACCTGATCCTTCCCAACCCCCAAAATCGATCAAGACTTCAAAATAGATACTTGACATGTACTAGAAAAAGATACTCCTAATCAAGATCTATCATTATAGATATAGATGAGTCATTTTGGAGCATCCTGAAGGATTTTTGATGTTCTAGACGAAAATCAAATCACACCCAAAACCGTCACCTGATCCTTCCCAACCCCCAAAATCGATCAAGACTTCAAAATAGATACTTGACATGTACTAGAAAAAGATACTCCTAATCAAGATCTATCATTATAGATATAGATGAGTCATTTTGGAGCATCCTGAAGGATTTTTGATGTTCTAGACGAAAATCAAATCACACCCAAAACCATCACCTGATCCTTCCCAACCCCCAAAATCGATCAAGACTTCAAAATAGATACTTGACATGTACTAGAAAAAGATACTCCTAATCAAGATCTATCATTATAGATATAGATGAGTCATTTTGGAGCATCCTGAAGGATTTTTGATGTTCTAGACGAAAATCAAATCACACCCAAAACCATCACCTGATCCTTCCCAACCCCCAAAATCGATCAAGACTTCAAAATAGATACTTGACATGTACTAGAAAAAGATACTCCTAATCAAGATCTATCATTATAGATATAGATGAGTCATTTTGGAGCATCCTGAAGGATTTTTGATGTTCTAGACGAAAATCAAATCACACCCAAAACCATCACCTGATCCTTCCCAACCCCCAAAATCGATCAAGACTTCAAAATAGATACTTGACATGTACTAGAAAAAGATACTCCTAATCAAGATCTATCATTATAGATATAGATGAGTCATTTTGGAGCATCCTGAAGGATTTTTGATGTTCTAGACGAAAATCAAATCACACCCAAAACCATCACCTGATCCTTCCCAACCCCCAAAATCGATCAAGACTTCAAAATAGATACTTGACATGTACTAGAAAAAGATACTCCTAATCAAGATCTATCATTATAGATATAGATGAGTCATTTTGGAGCATCCTGAAGGATTTTTGATGTTCTAGACGAAAATGAAATCACACCCAAAACCATCACCTGATCCTTCCCAACCCCCAAAATTGATCAAGACTTCAAAATAGATACTTGACATGTACTAGAAAAAGATACTCCTAATCAAGATCTATCATTATAGATATAGATGAGTCATTTTGGAGCATCCTGAAGGATTTTTGATGTTCTAGACGAAAATCAAATCACACCCAAAACCATCACCTGATCCTTCCCAACCCCCAAAATCGATCAAGACTTCAAAATAGATACTTGACATGTACTAGAAAAAGATACTCCTAATCAAGATCTATCATTATAGATATAGATGAGTCATTTTGGAGCATCCTGAAGGATTTTTGATGTTCTAGACGAAAATCAAATCACACCCAAAACCATCACCTGATCCTTCCCAACCCCCAAAATCGATCAAGACTTCAAAATAGATACTTGACATGTACTAGAAAAAGATACTCCTAATCAAGATCTATCATTATAGATATAGATGAGTCATTTTGGAGCATCCTGAAGGATTTTTGATGTTCTAGACGAAAATCAAATCACACCCAAAACCATCACCTGATCCTTCCCAACCCCCAAAATCGATCAAGACTTCAAAATAGATACTTGACATGTACTAGAAAAAGATACTCCTAATCAAGATCTATCATTATAGATATAGATGAGTCATTTTGGAGCATCCTGAAGGATTTTTGATGTTCTAGACGAAAATCAAATCACACCCAAAACCATCACCTGATCCTTCCCAACCCCCAAAATCGAACAAGACTTCAAAATAGATACTTGACATGTACTAGAAAAAGATACTCCTAATCAAGATCTATCATTATAGATATAGATGAGTCATTTTGGAGCATCCTGAAGGATTTTTGATGTTCCAGACGAAAATCAAATCACACCCAAAACCATCACCTAATCCTTCCCAACCCCCAAAATCGATCAAGACTTCAAAATAGATACTTGACATGTACTAGAAAAAGATACTCCTAATCAAGATCTATCATTATAGATATAGATGAGTCATTTTGGAGCATCCTGAAGGATTTTTGATGTTCTAGACGAAAATCAAATCACACCCAAAACCATCACCTGATCCTTCCCAACCCCCAAAATCGATCAAGACTTCAAAATAGATACTTGACATGTACTAGAAAAAGATACTCCTAATCAAGATCTATCATTATAGATATAGATGAGTCATTTTGGAGCATCCTGAAGGATTTTTGATGTTCTAGACGAAAATCAAATCACACCCAAAACCATCACCTGATCCTTCCCAACCCCCAAAATCGATCAAGACTTCAAAATAGATACTTGACATGTACTAGAAAAAGATACTCCTAATCAAGATCTATCATTATAGATATAGATGAGTCATTTTGGAGCATCCTGAAGGATTTTTGATGTTCTAGACGAAAATCAAATCACACCCAAAACCATCACCTGATCCTTCCCAACCCCCAAAATCGATCAAGACTTCAAAATAGATACTTGACATGTACTAGAAAAAGATACTCCTAATCAAGATCTATCATTATAGATATAGATGAGTCATTTTGGAGCATCCTGAAGGATTTTTGATGTTCTAGACGAAAATCAAATCACACCCAAAACCATCACCTGATCCTTCCCAACCCCCAAAATCGATCAAGACTTCAAAATAGATACTTGACATGTACTAGAAAAAGATACTCCTAATCAAGATCTATCATTATAGATATAGATGAGTCATTTTGGAGCATCCTGAAGGATTTTTGATGTTCTAGACGAAAATCAAATCACACCCAAAACCATCACCTGATCCTTCCCAACCCCCAAAATCGATCAAGACTTCAAAATAGATACTTGACATGTACTAGAAAAAGATACTCCTAATCAAGATCTATCATTATAGATATAGATGAGTCATTTTGGAGCATCCTGAAGGATTTTTGATGTTCTAGACGAAAATCAAATCACACCCAAAACCATCACCTGATCCTTCCCAACCCCCAAAATCGATCAAGACTTCAAAATAGATACTTGACATGTACTAGAAAAAGATACTCCTAATCAAGATCTATCATTATAGATATAGATGAGTCATTTTGGAGCATCCTGAAGGATTTTTGATGTTCTAGACGAAAATCAAATCACACCCAAAACCATCACCTGATCCTTCCCAACCCCCAAAATCGATCAAGACTTCAAAATAGATACTTGACATGTACTAGAAAAAGATACTCCTAATCAAGATCTTTCATTATAGATATAGATGAGTCATTTTGGAGCATCCTGAAGGATTTTTGATGTTCTAGACGAAAATCAAATCACACCCAAAACCATCACCTGATCCTTCCCAACCCCCAAAATCGATCAAGACTTCAAAATAGATACTTGACATGTACTAAAAAAAGATACTCCTAATCAAGATCTATCATTATAGATATAGATGAGTCATTTTGGAGCATCCTGAAGGATTTTTGATGTTCTAGACGAAAATCAAATCACACCCAAAACCATCACCTGATCCTTCCCAGCCCCCAAAATCGATCAAGACTTCAAAATAGATACTTGACATGTACTAGAAAAAGATACTCCTAATCAAGATCTATCATTATAGATATAGATGAGTCATTTTGGAGCATCCTGAAGGATTTTTGATGTTCTAGACGAAAATCAAATCACACCCAAAACCATCACCTGATCCTTCCCAACCCCCAAAATCGATCAAGACTTCAAAATAGATACTTGACATGTACTAGAAAAAGATACTCCTAATCAAGATCTATCATTATAGATATAGATGAGTCATTTTGGAGCATCCTGAAGGATTTTTGATGTTCTAGACGAAAATCAAATCACACCCAAAACCATCACCTGATCCTTCCCAACCCCCAAAATCGATCAAGACTTCAAAATAGATACTTGACATGTACTAGAAAAAGATACTCCTAATCAAGATCTATCATTATAGATATAGATGAGTCATTTTGGAGCATCCTGAAGGATTTTTGATGTTCTAGACGAAAATCAAATCACACCCAAAACCATCACCTGATCCTTCCCAACCCCCAAAATCGATCAAGACTTCAAAATAGATACTTGACATGTACTAGAAAAAGATACTCCTAATCAAGATCTATCATTATAGATATAGATGAGTCATTTTGGATCATCCTGAAGGATTTTTGATGTTCTAGACGAAAATCAAATCACACCCAAAACCATCACCTGATCCTTCCCAACCCCCAAAATCGATCAAGACTTCAAAATAGATACTTGACATGTACTAGAAAAAGATACTCCTAATCAAGATCTATCATTATAGATATAGATGAGTCATTTTGGAGCATCCTGAAGGATTTTTGATGTTCTAGACGAAAATCAAATCACACCCAATACCATCACCCGATCCTTCCCAACCCCCAAAACCGATCAAGACTTCAAAATAGATACTTGACATGTACTAGAAAAAGATACTCCTAATCAAGATCTATCATTATAGATATAGATGAGTCATTTTGGAGCATCCTGAAGGATTTTTGATGTTCTAAACGAAAATCAAATCACACCCAAAACCATCACCTGATCCTTCCCAACCCCCAAAATCGATCAAGACTTCAAAATAGATACTTGACATGTACTAGAAAAAGATACTCCTAATCAAGATCTATCATTATAGATATAGATGAGTCATTTTGGAGCATCCTGAAGGATTTTTGATGTTCTAGACGAAAATCAAATCACACCCAAAACCATCACCTGATCCTTCCCAACCCCCAAAATCGATCAAGACTTCAAAATAGATACTTGACATGTACTAGAAAAAGATACTCCTAATCAAGATCTATCATTATAGATATAGATGAGTCATTTTGGAGCATCCTGAAAGATTTTTGATGTTCTAGACGAAAATCAAATCACACCCAAAACCATCACCTGATCCTTCCCAACCCCCAAAATCGATCAAGACTTCAAAATAGATACTTGACATGTACTAGAAAAAGATACTCCTAATCAAGATCTATAATTATAGATATAGATGAGTCATTTTGGAGCATCCTGAAGGATTTTTGATGTTCTAGACGAAAATCAAATCACACCCAAAACCATCACCTGATCCTTCCCAACCCCCAAAATCGATCAAGACTTCAAAATAGATACTTGACATGTACTAGAAAAAGATACTCCTAATCAAGATCTATCATTATAGATATAGATGAGTCATTTTGGAGCATCCTGAAGGATTTTTGATGTTCTAGACGAAAATCAAATCACACCCAAAACCATCACCTGATCCTTCCCAACCCCCAAAATCGATCAAGACTTCAAAATAGATACTTGACATGTACAAGAAAAAGATACTCCTAATCAAGATCTATCATTATAGATATAGATGAGTCATTTTGGAGCATCCTGAAGGATTTTTGATGTTCTAGACGAAAATCAAATCACACCCAAAACCATCACCTGATCCTTCCCAACCCCCAAAATCGATCAAGACTTCAAAATAGATACTTGACATGTACTAGAAAAAGATACTCCTAATCAAGATCTATCATTATAGATATAGATGAGTCATTTTGGAGCATCCTGAAGGATTTTTGATGTTCTAGACGAAAATCAAATCACACCCAAAACCATCACCTGATCCTTCCCAACCCTCTAAAATCGATCAAGACTTCAAAATAGATACTTGACATGTACTAGAAAAAGATACTCCTAATCAAGATCTATCATTATAGATATAGATGAGTCATTTTGGAGCATCCTGAAGGATTTTTGATGTTCTAGACGAAAATAAAATCACACCCAAAACCATCACCTGATCCTTCCCAACCCCCAAAATCGATCAAGACTTCAAAATAGATACTTGACATGTCCTAGAAAAAGATACTCCTAATCGAGATCTATCATTATAGATATAGATGAGTCATTTTGGAGCATCCTGAAGGATTTTTGATGTTCTAGACGAAAATCAAATCACACCCAAAACCATCACCTGATCCTTCCCAACCCCCAAAATCGATCAAGACTTCAAAATAGATACTTGACATGTACTAGAAAAAGATACTCCTAATCAAGATCTATCATTATAGATATAGATGAGTCATTTTGGAGCATCCTGAAGGATTTTTGATGTTCTAGACGAAAATCAAATCACACCCAAAACCATCACCTGATCCTTCCCAACCCCCAAAATCGATCAAGACTTCAAAATAGATACTTGACATGTACTAGAAAAAGATACTCCTAATCAAGATCTATCATTATAGATATAGATGAATCATTTTGGAGCATCCTGAAGGATTTTTGATGTTCTAGACGAAAATCAAATCACACCCAAAACCATCACCTGATCCTTCCCAACCCCCAAAATCGATCAAGACTTCAAAATAGATACTTGACATGTACTAGAAAAAGATACTCCTAATCAAGATCTATCATTATAGATATAGATGAGTCATTTTGGAGCATCCTGAAGAATTTTTGATGTTCTAGACGAAAATCAAATCACACCCAAAACCATCACCTGATCCTTCCCAACCCCCAAAATCGATCAAGACTTCAAAATAGATACTTGACATGTACTAGAAAAAGATACTCCTAATCAAGATCTATCATTATAGATATAGATGAGTCATTTTAGAGCATCCTGAAGGATTTTTGATGTTCTAGACGAAAATCAAATCACACCCAAAACCATCACCTGATCCTTCCCAACCCCCAAAATCGATCAAGACTTCAAAATAGATACTTGACATGTACTAGAAAAAGATACTCCTAATCAAGATCTATAATTATAGAAATTATAGATATAGATGAGTCATTTTGGAGCATCCTGAAGGATTTTTGATGTTCTAGACGAAAATCAAATCACACCCAAAACCATCACCTGATCCTTCCCAACCCCCAAAATCGATCAAGACTTCAAAATAGATACTTGACATGTACTAGAAAAAGATACTCCTAATCAAGATCTATCATTATAGATATAGATGAGTCATTTTGGAGCATCCTGAAGGATTTTTGATGTTCTAGACGAAAATCAAATCACACCCAAAACCATCACCTGATCCTTCCCAACCCCCAAAATCGATCAAGACTTCAAAATAGATACTTGACATGTACTAGAAAAAGATACTCCTAATCAAGATCTATCATTATAGATATAGATGAGTCATTTTGGAGCATCCTGAAGGATTTTTGATGTTCTAGACGAAAATCAAATCACACCCAAAACCATCACCTGATCCTTCCCAACCCCCAAAATCGATCAAGACTTCAAAATAGATACTTGACATGTACTAGAAAAAAATACTCCTAATCAAGATCTATCATTATAGATATAGATGAGTCATTTTGGAGCATCCTGAAGGATTTTTGATGTTCTAGACGAAAATCAAATCACACCCAAAACCATCACCTGATCCTTCCCAACCCCCAAAATCGATCAAGACTTCAAAATAGATACTTGACATGTACTAGAAAAAGATACTCCTAATCAAGATCTATCATTATAGATATAGATGAGTCATTTTGGAGGATCCTGAAGGATTTTTGATGTTCTAGACGAAAATCAAATCACACCCAAAACCATCACCTGATCCTTCCCAACCCCCAAAATCGATCAAGACTTCAAAATAGATACTTGACATGTACTAGAAAAAGATACTCCTAATCAAGATCTATCATTATAGATATAGATGAGTCATTTTGGAGCATCCTGAAGGATTTTTGATGTTCTAGACGAAAATCAAATCACACCCAAAACCATCACCTGATCCTTCCCAACCCCCAAAATCGATCAAGACTTCAAAATAGATACTTGACATGTACTAGAAAAAGATACTCCTAATCAAGATCTATCATTATAGATATAGATGAGTCATTTTGGAGCATCCTGAAGGATTTTTGATGTTCTAGACGAAAATCAAATCACTCCCAAAACCATCACCTGATCCTTCCCAACCCCCAAAATCGATCAAGACTTCAAAATAGATACTTGACATGTACTAGAAAAAGATACTCCTAATCAAGATCTATCATTATAGATATAGATGAGTCATTTTGGAGCATCCTGAAGGATTTTTGATGTTCTAGACGAAAATCAAATCACACCCAAAACCATCACCTGATCCTTCCCAACCCCCAAAATCGATCAAGACTTCAAAATAGATACTTGACATGTACTAGAAAAAGATACTCCTAATCAAGATCTATCATTATAGATATAGATGAGTCATTTTGGAGCATCCTGAAGGATTTTTGATGTTCTAGACGAAAATCAAATCACACCCAAAACCATCACCTGATCCTTCCCAACCCCCAAAATCGATCAAGACTTCAAAATAGATACTTGACATGTACTAGAAAAAGATACTCCTAATCAAGATCTATCATTATAGATATAGATGAGTCATTTTGGAGCATCCTGAAGGATTTTTGATGTTCTAGACGAAAATCAAATCACACCCAAAACCATCACCTGATCCTTCCCAACCCCCAAAATCAATCAAGACTTCAAAATAGATACTTGACATGTACTAGAAAAAGATACTCCTAATCAAGATCTATCATTATAGATATAGATGAGTCATTTTGGAGCATCCTGAAGGATTTTTGATGTTCCAGACGAAAATCAAATCACACCCAAAACCATCACCTGATCCTTCCCAACCCCCAAAATCGATCAAGACTTCAAAATAGATACTTGACATGTACTAGAAAAAGATACTCCTAATCAAGATCTATCATTATAGATATAGATGAGTCATTTTGGAGCATCCTGAAGGATTTTTGATGTTCTAGACGAAAATCAAATCACACCCAAAACCATCACCTGATCCTTCCCAACCCCCAAAATCGATCAAGACTTCAAAATAGATACTTGACATGTACTAGAAAAAGATACTCCTAATCAAGATCTATCATTATAGATATAGATGAGTCATTTTGGAGCATCCTGAAGGATTTTTGATGGTCTAGACGAAAATCAAATCACACCCAAAACCATCACCTGATCCTTCCCAACCCCCAAAATCGATCAAGACTTCAAAATAGATACTTGACATGTACTAGAAAAAGATACTCCTAATCAAGATCTATCATTATTGATATAGATGAGTCATTTTGGAGCATCCTGAAGGATTTTTGATGTTCTAGACGAAAATCAAATCACATCCAAAACCATCACCTGATCCTTCCCAACCCCCAAAATCGATCAAGACTTCAAAATAGATACTTGACATGTACTAGAAAAAGATACTCCTAATCAAGATCTATCATTATAGATATAGATGAGTCATTTTGGAGCATCCTGAAGGATTTTTGATGTTCTAGACGAAAATCAAATCACACCCAAAACCATCACCTGATCCTTCCCAACCCCCAAAATCGATCAAGACTTCAAAATAGATACTTGACATGTACTAGAAAAAGATACTCCTAATCAAGATCTATCATTATAGATATAGATGAGTCATTTTGGAGCATCCTGAAGGATTTTTGATGGTCTAGACGAAAATCAAATCACACCCAAAACCATCACCTGATCCTTCCCAACCCCCAAAATCGATCAAGACTTCAAAATAGATACTTGACATGTACTAGAAAAAGATACTCCTAATCAAGATCTATCATTATAGATATAGATGAGTCATTTTGGAGCATCCTGAAGGATTTTTGATGTTCTAGACGAAAATCAAATCACATCCAAAACCATCACCTGATCCTTCCCAACCCCCAAAATCGATCAAGACTTCAAAATAGATACTTGACATGTACTAGAAAAAGATACTCCTAATCAAGATCTATCATTATAGATATAGATGAGTCATTTTGGAGCATCCTGAAGGATTTTTGATGTTCTAGACGAAAATCAAATCACACCCAAAACCATCACCTGATCCTTCCCAACCCCCAAAATCGATCAAGACTTCAAAATAGATACTTGACATGTACTAGAAAAAGATACTCCTAATCAAGATCTATCATTATAGATATAGATGAGTCATTTTGGAGCATCCTGAAGGATTTTTGATGTTCTAGACGAAAATCAAATCACACCCAAAACCATCACCTGATCCTTCCCAACCCCCAAAATCGATCAAGACTTCAAAATAGATACTTGACATGTACTAGAAAAAGATACTCCTAATCAAGATCTATCATTATAGATATAGATGAGTCATTTTGGAGCATCCTGAAGGATTTTTGATGTTCTAGACGAAAATCAAATCACTCCCAAAACCATCACCTGATCCTTCCCAACCCCCAAAATCGATCAAGACTTCAAAATAGATACTTGACATGTACTAGAAAAAGATACTCCTAATCAAGATCTATCATTATAGATATAGATGAGTCATTTTGGAGCATCCTGAAGGATTTTTGATGTTCTAGACGAAAATCAAATCACACCCAAAACCATCACCTGATCCTTCCCAACCCCCAAAATCGATCAAGACTTCAAAATAGATACTTGACATGTACTAGAAAAAGATACTCCTAATCAAGATCTATCATTATAGATATAGATGAGTCATTTTGGAGCATCCTGAAGGATTTTTGATGTTCTAGACGAAAATCAAATCACACCCAAAACCATCACCTGATCCTTCCCAACCCCCAAAATCGATCAAGACTTCAAAATAGATACTTGACATGTACTAGAAAAAGATACTCCTAATCAAGATCTATCATTATAGATATAGATGAGTCATTTTGGAGCATCCTGAAGGATTTTTGATGTTCTAGACGAAAATCAAATCACACCCAAAACCATCACCTGATCCTTCCCAACCCCCAAAATCAATCAAGACTTCAAAATAGATACTTGACATGTACTAGAAAAAGATACTCCTAATCAAGATCTATCATTATAGATATAGATGAGTCATTTTGGAGCATCCTGAAGGATTTTTGATGTTCCAGACGAAAATCAAATCACACCCAAAACCATCACCTGATCCTTCCCAACCCCCAAAATCGATCAAGACTTCAAAAAAGATACTTGACATGTACTAGAAAAAGATACTCCTAATCAAGATCTATCATTATAGATATAGATGAGTCATTTTGGAGCATCCTGAAGGATTTTTGATGTTCTAGACGAAAATCAAATCACACCCAAAACCATCACCTGATCCTTCCCAACCCCCAAAATCGATCAAGACTTCAAAATAGATACTTGACATGTACTAGAAAAAGATACTCCTAATCAAGATCTATCATTATAGATATAGATGAGTCATTTTGGAGCATCCTGAAGGATTTTTGATGGTCTAGACGAAAATCAAATCACACCCAAAACCATCACCTGATCCTTCCCAACCCCCAAAATCGATCAAGACTTCAAAATAGATACTTGACATGTACTAGAAAAAGATACTCCTAATCAAGATCTATCATTATAGATATAGATGAGTCATTTTGGAGCATCCTGAAGGATTTTTGATGTTCTAGACGAAAATCAAATCACATCCAAAACCATCACCTGATCCTTCCCAACCCCCAAAATCGATCAAGACTTCAAAATAGATACTTGACATGTACTAGAAAAAGATACTCCTAATCAAGATCTATCATTATAGATATAGATGAGTCATTTTGGAGCATCCTGAAGGATTTTTGATGTTCTAGACGAAAATCAAATCACACCCAAAACCATCACCTGATCCTTCCCAACCCCCAAAATCGATCAAGACTTCAAAATAGATACTTGACATGTACTAGAAAAAGATACTCCTAATCAAGATCTATCATTATAGATATAGATGAGTCATTTTGGAGCATCCTGAAGGATTTTTGATGTTCTAGACGAAAATCAAATCACACCCAAAACCATCACCTGATCCTTCCCAACCCCCAAAATCGATCAAGACTTCAAAATAGATACTTGACATGTACTAGAAAAAGATACTCCTAATCAAGATCTATCATTATAGATATAGATGAGTCATTTTGGAGCATCATGAAGGATTTTTGATGTTATAGACGAAAATCAAATCACACCCAAAACCATCACCTGATCCTTCCCAAACCCCAAAATCGATCAAGACTTCAAAATAGATACTTGACATGTACTAGAAAAAGATACTCCTAATCAAGATCTATCATTATAGATATAGATGAGTCATTTTGGAGCATCCTGAAGGATTTTTGATGTTCTAGACGAAAATCAAATCACACCCAAAACCATCACCTGATCCTTCCCAACCCCCAAAATCGATCAAGACTTCAAAATAGATACTTGACATGTACTAGAAAAAGATAATCCTAATCAAGATCTATCATTATAGATATAGATGAGTCATTTTGGAGCATCCTGAAGGATTTTTGATGTTCTAGACGAAAATCAAATCACACCCAAAACCATCACCTGATCCTTCCCAACCCCCAAAATCGATCAAGACTTCAAAATAGATACTTGACATGTACTAGAAAAAGATACTCCTAATCAAGATCTATCATTATAGATATAGATGAGTCATTTTGGAGCATCCTGAAGGATTTTTAATGTTCTAGACGAAAATCAAATCACACCCAAAACCATCACCTGATCCTTCCCAACCCCCAAAATCGATCAAGACTTCAAAATAGATACTTGACATGTACTAGAAAAAGATACTCCTAATCAAGATCTATCATTATAGATATAGATGAGTCATTTTGGAGCATCCTGAAGGATTTTTGATGTTCTAGACGAAAATCAAATCACACCCAAAACCATCACCTGATCCTTCCCAACCCCCAAAATCGATCAAGACTTCAAAATAGATACTTGACATGTACTAGAAAAAGATACTCCTAATCAAGATCTATCATTATAGATATAGATGAGTCATTTTGGAGCATCCTGAAGGATTTTTGATGTTCTAGACGAAAATCAAATCACACCCAAAACCATCACCTGATCCTTCCCAACCCCCAAAATCGATCAAGACTTCAAAATAGATACTTGACATGTACTAGAAAAAGATACTCCTAATCAAGATCTATCATTATAGATATAGATGAGTCATTTTGGAGCATTCTGAAGGATTTTTGATGTTCTAGACGAAAATCAAATCACACCCAAAACCATCACCTGATCCTTCCCAACCCCCAAAATCGATCAAGACTTCAAAATAGATACTTGACATGTATTAGAAAAAGATACTCCTAATCAAGATCTATAATTATAGATATAGATGAGTCATTTTGGAGCATCCTGAAGGATTTTTGATGTTCTAGACGAAAATCAAATCACACCCAAAACCATCACCTGATCCTTCCCAACCCCCAAAATCGATCAAGACTTCAAAATAGATACTTGACATGTACTAGAAAAAGATACTCCTAATCAAGATCTATCATTATAGATATAGATGAGTCATTTTGGAGCATCCTGAAGGATTTTTGATGTTCTAGACGAAAATCAAATCACACCCAAAACCATCACCTGATCCTTCCCAACCCCCAAAATCGATCAAGACTTCAAAATAGATACTTGACATGTACTAGAAAAAGATACTCCTAATCAAGATCTATCATTATAGATATAGATGAGTCATTTTGGAGCATCCTGAAGGATTTTTGATGTTCTAGACGAAAATCAAATCACACCCAAAACCATCACCTGATCCTTCCCAACCCCCAAAATCGGTCAAGACTTCAAAATAGATACTTGACATGTACTAGAAAAAGATACTCCTAATCAAGATCTATCATTATAGATATAGATGAGTCATTTTGGAGCATCCTGAAGGATTTTTGATGGTCTAGACGAAAATCAAATCACACCCAAAACCATCACCTGATCCTTCCCAACCCCCAAAATCGATCAAGACTTCAAAATAGATACTTGACATGTACTAGAAAAAGATACTCCTAATCAAGATCTATCATTATAGATATAGATGAGTCATTTTGGAGCATCCTGAAGGATTTTTGATGTTCTAGACGAAAATCAAATCACATCCAAAACCATCACCTGATCCTTCCCAACCCCCAAAATCGATCAAGACTTCAAAATAGATACTTGACATGTACTAGAAAAAGATACTCCTAATCAAGATCTATCATTATAGATATAGATGAGTCATTTTGGAGCATCCTGAAGGATTTTTGATGTTCTAGACGAAAATCAAATCACACCCAAAACCATCACCTGATCCTTCCCAACCCCCAAAATCGATCAAGACTTCAAAATAGATACTTGACATGTACTAGAAAAAGATACTCCTAATCAAGATCTATCATTATAGATATAGATGAGTCATTTTGGAGCATCCTGAAGGATTTTTGATGGTCTAGACGAAAATCAAATCACACCCAAAACCATCACCTGATCCTTCCCAACCCCCAAAATCGATCAAGACTTCAAAATAGATACTTGACATGTACTAGAAAAAGATACTCCTAATCAAGATCTATCATTATAGATATAGATGAGTCATTTTGGAGCATCCTGAAGGATTTTTGATGTTCTAGACGAAAATCAAATCACACCCAAAACCATCACCTGATCCTTCCCAACCCCCAAAATCGATCAAGACTTCAAAATAGATACTTGACATGTACTAGAAAAAGATACTCCTAATCAAGATCTATCATTATAGATATAGATGAGTCATTTTGGAGCATCCTGAAGGATTTTTGATGTTCTAGACGAAAATCAAATCACTCCCAAAACCATCACCTGATCCTTCCCAACCCCCAAAATCGATCAAGACTTCAAAATAGATACTTGACATGTACTAGAAAAAGATACTCCTAATCAAGATCTATCATTATAGATATAGATGAGTCATTTTGGAGCATCCTGAAGGATTTTTGATGTTCTAGACGAAAATCAAATCACACCCAAAACCATCACCTGATCCTTCCCAACCCCCAAAATCGATCAAGACTTCAAAATAGATACTTGACATGTACTAGAAAAAGATACTCCTAATCAAGATCTATCATTATAGATATAGATGAGTCATTTTGGAGCATCCTGAAGGATTTTTGATGTTCTAGACGAAAATCAAATCACACCCAAAACCATCACCTGATCCTTCCCAACCCCCAAAATCGATCAAGACTTCAAAATAGATACTTGACATGTACTAGAAAAAGATACTCCTAATCAAGATCTATCATTATAGATATAGATGAGTCATTTTGGAGCATCCTGAAGGATTTTTGATGTTCTAGACGAAAATCAAATCACACCCAAAACCATCACCTGATCCTTCCCAACCCCCAAAATCAATCAAGACTTCAAAATAGATACTTGACATGTACTAGAAAAAGATACTCCTAATCAAGATCTATCATTATAGATATAGATGAGTCATTTTGGAGCATCCTGAAGGATTTTTGATGTTCCAGACGAAAATCAAATCACACCCAAAACCATCACCTGATCCTTCCCAACCCCCAAAATCGATCAAGACTTCAAAAAAGATACTTGACATGTACTAGAAAAAGATACTCCTAATCAAGATCTATCATTATAGATATAGATGAGTCATTTTGGAGCATCCTGAAGGATTTTTGATGTTCTAGACGAAAATCAAATCACACCCAAAACCATCACCTGATCCTTCCCAACCCCCAAAATCGATCAAGACTTCAAAATAGATACTTGACATGTACTAGAAAAAGATACTCCTAATCAAGATCTATCATTATAGATATAGATGAGTCATTTTGGAGCATCCTGAAGGATTTTTGATGGTCTAGACGAAAATCAAATCACACCCAAAACCATCACCTGATCCTTCCCAACCCCCAAAATCGATCAAGACTTCAAAATAGATACTTGACATGTACTAGAAAAAGATACTCCTAATCAAGATCTATCATTATAGATATAGATGAGTCATTTTGGAGCATCCTGAAGGATTTTTGATGTTCTAGACGAAAATCAAATCACATCCAAAACCATCACCTGATCCTTCCCAACCCCCAAAATCGATCAAGACTTCAAAATAGATACTTGACATGTACTAGAAAAAGATACTCCTAATCAAGATCTATCATTATAGATATAGATGAGTCATTTTTGAGCATCCTGAAGGATTTTTGATGTTCTAGACGAAAATCAAATCACACCCAAAACCATCACCTGATCCTTCCCAACCCCCAAAATCGATCAAGACTTCAAAATAGATACTTGACATGTACTAGAAAAAGATACTCCTAATCAAGATCTATCATTATAGATATAGATGAGTCATTTTGGAGCATCCTGAAGGATTTTTGATGTTCTAGACGAAAATCAAATCACACCCAAAACCATCACCTGATCCTTCCCAACCCCCAAAATCGATCAAGACTTCAAAATAGATACTTGACATGTACTAGAAAAAGATACTCCTAATCAAGATCTATCATTATAGATATAGATGAGTCATTTTGGAGCATCATGAAGGATTTTTGATGTTATAGACGAAAATCAAATCACACCCAAAACCATCACCTGATCCTTCCCAAACCCCAAAATCGATCAAGACTTCAAAATAGATACTTGACATGTACTAGAAAAAGATACTCCTAATCAAGATCTATCATTATAGATATAGATGAGTCATTTTGGAGCATCCTGAAGGATTTTTGATGTTCTAGACGAAAATCAAATCACACCCAAAACCATCACCTGATCCTTCCCAACCCCCAAAATCGATCAAGACTTCAAAATAGATACTTGACATGTACTAGAAAAAGATAATCCTAATCAAGATCTATCATTATATATATAGATGAGTCATTTTGGAGCATCCTGAAGGATTTTTGATGTTCTAGACGAAAATCAAATCACACCCAAAACCATCACCTGATCCTTCCCAACCCCCAAAATCGATCAAGACTTCAAAATAGATACTTGACATGTACTAGAAAAAGATACTCCTAATCAAGATCTATCATTATAGATATAGATGAGTCATTTTGGAGCATCCTGAAGGATTTTTGATGTTCTAGACGAAAATCAAATCACACCCAAAACCATCACCTGATCCTTCCCAACCCCCAAAATCGATCAAGACTTCAAAATAGATACTTGACATGTACTAGAAAAAGATACTCCTAATCAAGATCTATCATTATAGATATAGATGAGTCATTTTGGAGCATCCTGAAGGATTTTTGATGTTCTAGACGAAAATCAAATCACACCCAAAACCATCACCTGATCCTTCCCAACCCCCAAAATCGATCAAGACTTCAAAATAGATACTTGACATGTACTAGAAAAAGATACTCCTAATCAAGATCTATCATTATAGATATAGATGAGTCATTTTGGAGCATCCTGAAGGATTTTTGATGTTCTAGACGAAAATCAAATCACACCCAAAACCATCACCTGATCCTTCCCAACCCCCAAAATCGATCAAGACTTCAAAATAGATACTTGACATGTACTAGAAAAAGATACTCCTAATCAAGATCTATCATTATAGATATAGATGAGTCATTTTGGAGCATTCTGAAGGATTTTTGATGTTCTAGACGAAAATCAAATCACACCCAAAACCATCACCTGATCCTTCCCAACCCCCAAAATCGATCAAGACTTCAAAATAGATACTTGACATGTATTAGAAAAAGATACTCCTAATCAAGATCTATAATTATAGATATAGATGAGTCATTTTGGAGCATCCTGAAGGATTTTTGATGTTCTAGACGAAAATCAAATCACACCCAAAACCATCACCTGATCCTTCCCAACCCCCAAAATCGATCAAGACTTCAAAATAGATACTTGACATGTACTAGAAAAAGATACTCCTAATCAAGATCTATCATTATAGATATAGATGAGTCATTTTGGAGCATCCTGAAGGATTTTTGATGTTCTAGACGAAAATCAAATCACACCCAAAACCATCACCTGATCCTTCCCAACCCCCAAAATCGATCAAGACTTCAAAATAGATACTTGACATGTACTAGAAAAAGATACTCCTAATCAAGATCTATCATTATAGATATAGATGAGTCATTTTGGAGCATCCTGAAGGATTTTTGATGTTCTAGACGAAAATCAAATCACACCCAAAACCATCACCTGATCCTTCCCAACCCCCAAAATCGATCAAGACTTCAAAATAGATACTTGACATGTACTAGAAAAAGATACTCCTAATCAAGATCTATCATTATAGATATAGATGAGTCATTTTGGAGCATCCTGAAGGATTTTTGATGTTCTAGACGAAAATCAAATCACACCCAAAACCATCACCTGATCCTTCCCAACCCCCAAAATCGATCAAGACTTCAAAATAAATACTTGACATGTACTAGAAAAAGATACTCCTAATCAAGATCTATCATTATAGATATAGATGAGTCATTTTGGAGCATCCTGAAGGATTTTTGATGTTCTAGACGAAAATCAAATCACACCCAAAACCATCACCTGATCCTTCCCAACCCCCAAAATCGATCAAGACTTCAAAATAGATACTTGACATGTACTAGAAAAAGATACTCCTAATCAAGATCTATCATTATAGATATAGATGAGTCATTTTGGAGCATCCTGAAGGATTTTTGATGTTCTAGACGAAAATCAAATCACACCCAAAACCATCACCTGATCCTTCCCAACCCCCAAAATCGATCAAGACTTCAAAATAGATACTTGACATGTACTAGAAAAAGATACTCCTAATCAAGATCTATCATTATAGATATAGATGAGTCATTTTGGAGCATCCTGAAGGATTTTTGATGTTCTAGACGAAAATCAAATCACACCCAAAACCATCACCTGATCCTTCCCAACCCCCAAAATCGATCAAGACTTCAAAATAGATACTTGACATGTACTAGAAAAAGATACTCCTAATCAAGATCTATCATTATAGATATAGATGAGTCATTTTGGAGCATCCTGAAGGATTTTTGATGTTCTAGACGAAAGCTGTCAAACAAAAAATCACCAGGGTACGATCTTATAACTGCTCAGGTTCTGAAAGAAATGCCTCTTATAGCCTTCAAGAAACTCCAATTTATAATAAACGCATGCCTTAAACTAAGATATGTGCCACATCATTGGAAAATTGCGGAAGTCATTGTTATACCTAAACAAGGTAAGCCACCAACAGAAGTTACATCTTACAGACCAATATCGCTTATACCAATCATGGCAAAAGTTTTTGAAAAACTGCTACTTAAAAGGCTTAACAAAATAATTGAAGAAAGAAGACTAATTCCGAGCCATCAGTTTGGATTTAGAAATAAACATTCCACGATAGACCAAGTGCATCGAATTACGGATGTTGTGGAAAAGGCACTTGAAGAAAAACAAGTATGCTCGTCTGTATTCTTAGATGTTGCTCAAGCTTTTGACAAGGTTTGGCACTTGGGACTTGAGTACAAACTGCATAGGGACTTCCCCAGGCAGTACTACGAAATACTGAAATCCTACATTACGAACCGACTCTTTAGAGTACGGTACGACCAAAATTACTCGGAACTTAAGAAAATTGAAGCCGGTGTACCACAAGGAAGTGTCCTAGGACCAACCCTGTATCTGTTATATACAAGGGATATTCCAGTGGACATCAACGCTATCATGGCCACCTTTGCTGATGATACTGCAATATTGGTGCCAGATAAATCCGTTACGAAGGCTACACAAAAATTGCAAAATGCAGTCGATAAAGTTAGTGATTGGACGCACAAATGGCGTATCAAATTAAACGAAACAAAATCGACGCATATAAACTTTACAAACAAAAACATAAACAATGTTCCAATTTTTATAAACAGTACAGAAGTACCTTACTCCAATACCGCCAAATACCTTGGAATGAATTTGGATGCTAAGCTTAAATGGAAAGAACACATCAAAAAGAAAAGAGAAGAACTAAACTTGAAGTACAGAAAAATGTACTGGTTAATAGGAAAGAACTCTGACCTATCTATCCAGAACAAACTAATGTTATATAAGCAAGTATTGAAACCCGTTTGGACATATGGCATCCAACTATGGGGCTGTACAAAGAAAACAAATGCTGAACCCATCCAAAAATTCCAAAGCAAGGTCCTTCGTGGAATAATAAATGCCCCTTGGTATATAAGAAATAGCGATCTACATCGTGACCTTCAAATTGAAATGGTTACAGAAGTGGTTAAGAAACACGCTGTATCACACAATAAGCGGCTGCAAAGTCATACTAACTCTGAAATGGAGACCGTATTAAATGTACGAGACAATGTTCGGAGATTAAGAAGAACCAAGCCTCATGAGCTGATGGGCTAAAAGCTACGGGAAAGTGTTATAAATTTAAACTTCCCCCAATGCGATTTAAATATTGAAATAAAAATCATTTGTCGATCTTTCATAGATTGGTCCTGATTCACCGGTGGTTTTAGTGCGGTAAGAGTCCCACACTACTCGGTACCGATTCTTACCGAGTGATTGAGAATTCGAAAGATTTGATTAAATCGTTATAAAGTTTAATTTTATTGTAAAATGGAACAATGTAATAAGGTTTATGTTTTAATTGTATAATGAAAAATGTTACCAGTTAGGGCTTGCTTGGAAGATGTGTTCACGGCGATGGTCAAACAAAAAAAGGGAAGTTTAAAATTGTCTTACATCGAATGATACCTACATAGTGGTTTTTTTCTATACCAAATCATCTAAATACAATGCATTACAATATGCAAATTATTGGCCTTGGATGAGGATTAAGCGGATTATAAGTTGTTTGTTTTTAAGTAAGTACAGTGAGTCGCGCGAATAATCTTCCAAACAGGGTTTTCTTACAATCAAATATATTACAAAACTAGAAATGAAATTAATTAATGATTTGAGTTTAAATGTAGTTTGATTAATCCTGAACATTCCGGCCCCCCTGGAACGAGTTTCAGGACATGGGTACTCGTGCCAGTTTGGTGATTGGACGGATAAATGTTCCGCCAGCGGTCTTTACAGTAGCAACTCGTGCTCGACCATCAGACCCTTGAGTTGTTGCTTCGATCTTGCCAAGAAGCCATTTTGTTGGTGGAAGATTTGGCTCCTTTATAATAACCAGGTCTCCTGGATTAAGGTTTGGGGTGGATCGTTTCCACTTTGGACGTTCTTGAAGGGTGGTGATGTATTCCATATGCCAACGTTTCCAAAACCCTTGGACCATATTTTGGAGGTGATTCCAATGAGAGAGTCGGTTGACTGGTGTTTCCAAAGTAGTTGGCTCTGGGATTGCAGTAAATGGTTCACCTATAATGAAATGTGCTGGGGTTAGTGGGTTCAAATCATTATCTGAAATAACACATAGAGGACGAGAATTTAGTACAGCTTCGATTTGAGTAAGAACCGTGTATAGTTCTTCGAAAGTAAGTATGGTTGATCCAATTACACGTCGTATGTGAAACTTGACGGACTTGACACCAGCCTCCCACAAACCACCAAAATGAGGTGCCGATGGGGGGATAAAGTGCCATTCGACACTTTCCTTTGCAAGTGCCGTAGCAACGGCTTCATTGTATGCTTCTGACAGAACCAACTTGTGCATCTCGTTGAGACATCGACGCGCACCTTGGAAGTTGGTTCCATTGTCCGAATAGACATTCGAACAGAGTCCACGTCTCGAAACAAATCGACGAAAAGCGGCGAGAAAGGCTTCAGAAGTGAGATCACTCACTAGCTCGAGGTGAATAGCTTTGGTGGCCATACATACAAATAAACAAATGTAGGCCTTTGATGTTTTTGGATTACGATTTCTAGAAAACTTGATGTTAAAAGGCCCAGCATAATCACAACCTGTATGTGAAAACGGACGGCTTTGTGATATCCTTTGCGATGGTAAGTCACCCATTAGTTGCGTAGTGGTATCTTTTCGCAGTTTGTAACATCTATTGCAGCCAAAAACAATCTTACGGATAATGTTACGAGAGCCCAAGATCCAAAACTGTTGTTTTACAATGGCGAAGGTTGCGGAAACTCCTGGGTGAAGGTTACCTTTGTGGATATCTTCTATAAGAAGAGCAGAAAAATTGTTATTAGGTAGAATATAAGGATGTTTTATGTTATAAGATATGTTAGCATTTTTTATCCTGCCTCCTACTCTAAGAAGACCTTTGTTATCTAAAAAGGGAGAGTATTTTAGAAGTTTTGATTTTTGGGGTAGATGTTTTTTGGTTATTAGGGCACGAATATCTTCACTGAATGAATTTTGTTGGATGGATTTAATTATAGTTGTTTTCGCGACGATGATTTCCTTTAGGGTTAAGTATGAGGTTCGACGATTAGGTTTATTAGATTTTTCACATAGGTAGTTATAGATGAAACGTATGACGTAAGCGAGTATCCTTTGCATACGAAACCACGATGATGTTTTATTAATAATATGATCAATGACATCAAACTTGTTGGATGACGTTAGAAGAACTTGAGGTGGAGACAATCTTTTTTCGAGTAAGAGTTCGTTCTCTTCCGGGTTAAAGTTCACGAGTTTTGGTTTTGGCCATTCATTTTCCTCAAGGGATAACCATGGTGGACCAGTCCACCAAAGGTGATGATTTCGAAGATTTGACGGAAGAATACCGCGCGATGCGCAATCAGCTGGATTTGACTCGGATCGAATATGGTTCCAGCAACTCCTTGGAGCAGTTTCCAATATAGCAGAGGTTCTGTTGGCAACGAACGTAGTCCAGCGACGAGGAGGTGAAGAGAGCCAATGCAAAACAATTTCAGAATCACACCAAGCTACAGTTCTGGAAAATTTAAACGAAAATGATGATTTTATGAGATTGAACAAACGAGTTAGCAGCAAAGCCCCACAAAGCTCCAAGCGAGGAATCGAAATCGGTTTTAACGGAGCAACCTTTGTCTTTGCTGCAATAATGTTGACTTTGTATCCTTCTGTGGTCTTACAACGAGTGTATAAAACAGCACCGTAAGCGAGTGAGGATGCATCGCAGAATCCATGAAGCTCAACGTCATCGAATGAAGATGCAAACAAGTTTCTGGGGATACGAACCTGCTCAAAATCCGAAATCTCTTGTCTATACTTTGCCCATCGTTCCGCTAATTCTGAAGGCAACGGGTCGTCCCATCCAAGATTTAAGTTCGATGACCAGAGTTCCTGAAATAGTATTTTGAAGAGAACGACGGATGGTGCCAGTAGTCCTAATGGGTCGAATATTCGCGACACTTCTGACAGTAACGAGCGCCTAGTCAACAAGATGGTTGGAAGATTTTTTGACATGCGGAATGAATATTCGTCATATAAAGGGTTCCAATGCATGCCGAGTACTTTAACAAATGACTTTGAGCGTTCCGTATCGAAAATAGAGTATTCACATTCTTCCTTTGGGAGCGAAGCTAGAAGAGTAGAACAATTAGAACTCCATTTTCGCAGCTGAAGTTTGGCCAAGAAAAGAAGAGCTACTAATTCAGATTGTAGTTCCATAAGTTCTTTCTTTGATTTAGCTCCTGTCATGACATCATCGACGTAGACATCTTCTAGGAGAACTCGGGCTGCGTTTGGGTAGTCTGATTTATAATCTTCAGCAAGTTGTTTCAGAATACGAACAGACAAAAATGGAGCGGATGCAGTACCGTACGTCACAGTACGTAAACGATAATGCTCGATTTCTTTCGAAGGAGATTCACGCCAAACAATACGCTGATAGTCAGCATGTGAATCATCAACCCAAATTTGTCGAAACATCTTAACAACGTCTGCAGTAAACACGAACGGATGTTGACGGAAACGTAAGCACACACCTATTAAATTGCGTTGAATAGGAGGGCCTATCAATAGAGTACTGTTTAAAGACTTTCCCGTTGAGTCCTTAGCTGAACCATCAAACACGACACGTAATTTTGTGGACGAGCTGTCCGGTTTCAACACTGCGTGATGAGGAAGATAAAAACATCTGCCATTAGGAATAGCGATTTCTTCACGAGGAATCTGAGTCATATGGCCTAAATCAATATATTCTCGCATGAACTTAGAATATAATTCTCGCAAACTGGAATTTTGATTGAAACGACGTTCCATTGCATAGAGACGCGAAACAGCAAAAGGTAGAGTTTTTTCGAACGATGGATTTTGTGTTTTGAATGGAAGTTGAACGACATACTTCCCGTCAGGAGACCGAGAAAATGTTTGGCGAAAATGTTCTTCCGCCTGGTCGACCACAGCTGTATTATTTGCTGGAGGAACTTCTTCGAGTTCCCAGAATCGGTGTAGTAACGAATCAATATCGACTAACGAATGAAAAGACGTGAAATAATTCGATTCTTCTGGTTCAAAGAACTGTCCCGTTATGATCCAACCGAACGAAGTACTTTGAGCGATTGGGCACCCATCAGGACCACGAATTTGTCCATTCCTTAGAATGCTCCAAAGCTTATCAGCTCCAAGAAGAACATCAATGGGAGCAGCGCAATTAAAATTTGGATCAGCAAGTTCGAGATTTTCAATATATGACCAAGAAGACACGTCTATCGACTTAGATGGTAAATTCGAAGATAATTTATCCATTATAAATGCATCAACGAATAATTGAGATGTGTTGAAACGAGAATGGAGGTTTAACGATATACTCCCTTTTGTATATCCTATTTCCGTAGCCGATAAACCGAGAATAGGGATTCTTGAATGAGTTCTATGAAACCCGAGTCTTTGAGCGAAAGATTCAACAACGAAAGTAGATTGTGACCCGGAATCTAGAAGCACACGACAGTTTAGAAGATTTCCCTGAATATCTTGAATTTTAGCCAACAGCGTTGGTAATAGTGTTTTTTTTCGACAAGTAAATTCAAGCGAATGGTTACTAATTATCGAATTGGATGCAGTAGTTGTAGTTGTAGATGTAGCTGTAGAAGGTAATAACGAAGGTTGAGATTGAAGCGAAGATTTTGAAGAAGCGGATTGAGATTTTTCATATGCATCTTCGAGATGCACCAGCGAATGATGGCGTGATTTACACACCCGACAACGAAACGAGGAACGGCATTTAAGCGACGAATGGCCAGCACGAAGGCAATTAAAACAAAGTAAATTTGTTTTTACAAAACTTCGACGAGAGTCAATGTCTAGCGCGACGAATTTGGCACACTGCGGAAGGATATGATCCTCTTTACACATTGCACATTTTGATGACGTAGCTGAATCTGAGGGCCCAGCTAAATGAGCCCGAATGCTAGTTGGTTGCTTTGTACGCGTTGTGACCGAACGACCATTAAGAGATTGGCATGCCTCAAGAGCATCGCACCGCTCTTCTAAAAATTCTAAAAATTCTGCTATGGTGCAGTCTTCACGAGAACCGATGTGTTCTGCCCAAGCTTGTTTTGAATCGGGATCCAGTTTGTTCAATAACAAATAAATGAGCCATGGGTCGCGACTCGATTTACCCAACGCACTAAGCCCACGCACAACTTCATCGGCACCATCAGAAATTTTTCTTAAAGTTTGAACATTGCAAACATTTGTAGTAGGAAGCGACAAAAAAGTTTCAATAAACGATTGAGCGATTAATTGTCTACGATCATAACGCTTTTCTAAACGATCCCATGCTTCAGCATAATTAACATCGGATATGCTAATGTGCTTTATGAGATTAGCGGCATCATCACGTAGATACGATTTTAAATAGTGGAACTTATGAGTTGGACTAAGATTCGTCTTAGTGTCAACTGATCCGAGAAACAAATCTCGAAAGGATGGCCAATCCTTATAGCTTCCGCTAAACGGTGGCACAACGATATTTGGAAGTTTGGTTGTATTTGAATTATTCGGTGACAACGAAGACGAATTATTTAATTTTTCCAAAAAAACCGATTGCTGGTCAACTAACCGATCTATAGCTGACTTATTTAACGAAAGTTCATTGGAATTTACCCTTTCGCGAATTGCTTTAATTATTTGAGCATTGGTAATAAAATATTTTGTTTCATATGTCGAAAACTCATTTTCAATTTCACCGACTTGACTTTCTTGAGATTGTTCGAGAATCTCGTTATGAAGCGAAGAAAATTCTGACCACGCGGTCTCAAGTTTATTCAAACGTATCTCAAGCATTTCTAGAGTTGTGGATTCATCTATTGTTTCCACAAATGCTGCTGCCCGCGTTAAGCGCCCTTTTGCGTTACCACATTTGATTTTTAATGCATTCGCCATGTCGAAAAGCACAATTAGTTTTTTATTAACGAAACGATAAAACGATGCGAGATCAATCAAAAAAATTCGTATGAATACACTGTATCACATATGCGGTGCATGAATAGCTTCGAAGGACATATATATATAGATATCATACAATCAATATATTATATATGCAATTCGATGTCTTTACAAAAACACTTTTAGAAAAATTCTTTAAATTCGGCTTAGAAGGACCACTTTTTTTATGATTGAGAATTCGAAAGATTTGATTGAATCGTTATAAAGTTTAATTTTATTGTAAAATGGAACAATGTAATAAGGTTTATGTTTTAATTGTATAATGAAAAATGTTACCAGTTAGGGCTTGCTTGGAAGATGTGTTCACGGCGATGGTCAAACAAAAAAAGGGAAGTTTAAAATTGTCTTACATCGAATGATACCTACATAGTGGTTTTTTTCTATACCAAATCATCTAAATACAATGCATTACAATATGCAAATTATTGGCCTTGGATGAGGATTAAGCGGATTATAAGTTGTTTGTTTTTAAGTAAGTACAGTGAGTCGCGCGAATAATCTTCCAAACAGGGTTTTCTTACAATCAAATATATTACAAAACTAGAAATGAAATTAATTAATGATTTGAGTTTAAATGTAGTTTGATTAATCCTGAACACCGAGTGTCTTTTGAAGATTTCCATCGGATATAAAAAAAAAAAAAAAAAAAAAAACAAAAAAAAAAAAAAAAAACACCCAAAACCATCACCTGATCTTTCCCAACCCCCAAAATCGATCAAGACTTCAAAATAGATACTTGACATGTACTAGAAAAAGATACTCCTAATCAAGATCTATAATTATAGATATAGATGAGTCATTTTGGAGCATCCTGAAGGATTTTTGATGTTCTAGACGAAAATCAAATCACACCCAAAACCATCACCTGATCCTTCCCAACCCCCAAAATCGATCAAGACTTCAAAATAGATACTTGACATGTACTAGAAAAAGATACTCCTAATCAAGATCTATCATTATAGATATAGATGAGTCATTTTGGAGCATCCTGAAGGATTTTTGATGTTCTAGACGAAAATCAAATCACACCCAAAACCATCACCTGATCCTTCCCAACCCCCAAAATCGATCAAGACTTCAAAATAGATACTTGACATGTACTAGAAAAAGATACTCCTAATCAAGATCTATCATTATAGATATAGATGAGTCATTTTGGAGCATCCTGAAGGATTTTTGATGTTCTAGACGAAAATCAAATCACACCCAAAACCATCACCTGATCCTTCCCAACCCCCAAAATCGATCAAGACTTCAAAATAGATACTTGACATGTACTAGAAAAAGATACTCCTAATCAAGATCTATCATTATAGATATAGATGAGTCATTTTGGAGCATCCTGAAGGATTTTTGATGTTCTAGACGAAAATCAAATCACACCCAAAACCATCACCTGATCCTTCCCAACCCCCAAAATCGATCAAGACTTCAAAATAGATACTTGACATGTACTAGAAAAAGATACTCCTAATCAAGATCTATC
>NW_026605569.1:0-24593 GCF_945859685.1 Eupeodes corollae | reverse complement strand
ACAACGGATTCAGGTTGATCGATTTCGCTGCGGGGCGAGACGTTCTGGTAGCTAGTACGCAGTTCACACATCTCAATATCCACAAGGGGACATGGAAATCTCCTGATCAATCAACCGTCAACCAGATTGACAAAATTGCGTCGATGCACGACACTTCTCCAGCATACATTATATCCGAACATTCCGAGAGGCCAACATTGACTCGGACCACTACATCGTTGTAGCCAAGGTACGGCTACGGATATCCCGATCCAAGCCAAAACAAGGAAGTACTTTGAGAAGTTTCGACGTTAGACTACAATCGCAAGAGACTGCCATGTCCTTTTCCGATCGAGTCTCTAATGACCTCTTAGGGCGTCATACGCTGCCTGCATTAAGCATTGAAAACCGGTGGCAACATTGCCTTGCAGTCATCAGAGATGCGAAACCCCTGGTTTGAAGACGGATTTCGGCAAGCGCACGTAGCGAAACAGCATACATACAAAACGGCGCTGCACAAAGGACCAGAGCTGCTTGCAAGCTCTACGAGCAGAAGAGGAGAGAAGAACACCGGCTTCTTAGAACGAACAAAAGAGAGCATTCCAAGGGTACCAGCCACGAACCGAAGCCTGTAAAGACGATCAGGGAACATTGTAGTAGAACCGCAGTCGATACTAAAAATATGGAAAGACCACCTCTAAAAATTATATAACGGTGATAACGAACCGAATTCCACTGTAAGGGAGATAGAACCACTCAACCTCGGCGATGCAGATCAAGAATTCGGCCTACCCGACCTTAACGAAGTGAAGATAGATTTATCTGAACTGAAGTCAAATAAAGCTGCTGGAGTTGATGGCATCGCTGCCGAACTATTCAAAGCAGCAGGCGATGACTTGGTAAGGAGCATGCACCAACTCATCTGCAAAATATGGTCTTAAAAAAACATGCCCGATAAGTGGAATCTCAGCATAGTGTGCTCGATTGCGTGTAAGATCCTCTCTGCCGTATTATGTGAACGTCTGAAGACATTTGTCAACAACCTGATTGGTCCTTATCAGTGTGGCTTTAGACCAGGAAAGTCCACTATCGACCAAATATTCACACTACGGCAGATCTTGGAAAAATCCAGGAGCTTCAAATCGATACCCACCATCTCTTTATCGATTTTAAAGCCGCGTATGACAGCATCTATTGGGAAGAGCTCTACCGAGCAATGTCTAGTTTTGGCATCCCTGTCAAACTTATCCGTTTGTGCAGAATGACGATGGAGAATGCACGCTTCTCTATCAAGGTCGGAAAAGATCTTACCGATTCATTTGATGTCAAAAAAGGTTTTAGACAAGGCGATGCACTGTCATGCGACTTCTTCAACATCGTTCCTTAATGAATTGTGCAAAACTCAACCGTCACCACTAGAGGCACAATCTTCCCAAGGTCTATCCAATTGCTCTAATACGCATATGATATTGACATAATTGGAAGCTAAAAGCGTGATGTCAGTGGAGCGTTTTTGAGCATTGCGACGGAAGCGAAGAAGATGGGTTTAGTGGTCAATGAGGGCAAGACCAAGTATATGCTGTCATCAAAAAAGGACACTGAACGACGACGTCTTGGACAAAACGTCACCATGGACAGCTATATTTTTGAGGTAGTTAAGGACTTTGTCTACCTAGGCACCGCTATTAATGCAGATAACGACACCAGCGCTGAAATCAAACGAAGAATAAGTCTTGCAAATCGCTGCTTCTTTGGACTTAAAAGGCAATTGAGAAGTAAAGTCCTCTCTAGATAATCTAAAATCACCATCTATAAGACACTCATCATCCCGGTTCCCATTTATAGCGCTGATGGCCTGGACCCTGTCAAAGAAAGATGAGAGCGTCTTAGGATGATTCGAGAGAAAAATTCTTCGGGGGATTTTCGGTCCAGTAGGCATAGATGGAGAATGGAGCAGAAGATATAACGACGAACTGTACGGGTTGTGCAGCGACACTGAACTAGTTAGCAGAATTAAAGTCCAATGGCTTAGATGGCTAGGTCATGTAGAGCGAATGGACACCAACGCTATAGCCCAGCCCGGACGGTCTTCGAATTCAATCCCGTGCGACGGAGCAGTAGAGGAAGACCGCGACTCTGGTCCACACCCAGGTGGGAGAGGACCTCAACCAACTTGGCGTGCGAAACTGGAGGCAGCTAGCTAGGGACCAAGCTGGCTGGAGACGCATGTTGGTTAAGGCCCAGGTCCGCCCCGCACCTAGCGCAAGCAATATTTTAAACTTCCCATAGAAATTTATTGTAATGTGTTCGATTTCTCAAATTGAAAATTTTGACATTTCTCGACGTTTCAAGGTCCCTATAGAGTCGAAATAAAAGATTTTTAGAAAGATGTCTGCGCGTGCGTGTGTACGTGCGTTTGTATGGCCATATGTCCGTTCGTCCTTATGTTCGCGACGTTTTTTCGTCGTCAATAGCTCAAGAACCCGTAGAGATATCGACAACGGGGAAATGGCACATTCGAGTCTTTGGCAACACTTTCACTTGCAGCAGCGATATTTTCAGTGGTACAAGCGAAACGATGATGCACAAGTCTTGCGATATCTGTAACCAATCCAGTCTCTTCAAAATTTTTGACAATTTTTCTAATTACTTGTGTAGTTGGACGATTGTGTAAACCATAACTCCTCTTAAAGCACGATATGCGGCTGTGGCAAAATCACCATTTTCATAGTTGGTTTTAACAGGTTGCATGCGTTGTGCGATATTAAGCGATCCATTTTAGTTAATGTCAGACTTTAAACTGAAATAAAAAAATTGGTTTAACAACTAAGTTCGAAAAGTTCCTATATATAAACTCTTTTAAATTAAACCACACTTAAGGCTATTGGAGCAGTGATCAAAATGCCAATTGTCCTATTTACCTTAAAATTTTTGGAAGGCCTACAAATTTACCATACGAACATTACTAAGCTGTTTCAATATTAAGGTCATATGATTAAAAATGTCATTATACTTCAAATATTGTCAAACAAATCGTTATATCATAATGTTCCATTATTAAAATAAATACATTAGATGGCGCAAGAGTCCGTTGGGAACTAGGGGGTATAGTGACTTACAACTCTCAACCGTTTCTGTGTCCGAGTACTGTTGTCGGGGATGGAGTGGACCTACAGTTTACATACTGAATCCGAACGGATAATTTAAGAAAGCACTTTTTCATGACAAGAATTACTCTTGGTGAAATTGCCAATTCCTTTACTTTAGGTGGCATAGGAATCCAGGACCTCTCGCATGACAGTCCAACACAGTAACCATCATGCCACGGGTACTACATGTTTCATTTTTAATAGATCTTAATTCTTCATTACTTTTTAAGGGCTATTAACACTTCCAAGCCCAGATGGCGGTTAATTGAAATCTTATATTAATTCAGGGCTAACCCTTTCAAAAACAAAAGAAAGCTCTGTTTGTGTTGTTTTTTAAACTAGAAAAACAGGAGTTAAATAAGTTTCCCCATTTTATATTTTGCAACTCAGTACTCGCAGTCTGTATCTTTACTCTGCAATTTTTCCTTTTTTTATGCAACTCACACTCAAGACCTTTGCTCTACAATTATTCATTCTTTTTTCAGAATCAACAAGTTGCATAGTGGTAGTGTGTAGTTAACCCTTAGATTTTATGTTCGGGCCCTGCATTATAATAATATGAAGAAGAAAATTACAACCAAAACCAACCGACAAAATGCAGTCATCAGAAAATGAAGTAGATATATCCTTATGCATCCTTTGTTTCAACGGTAAATGAAAGCAAAAAAAGATTTCCTAATCATCAACTTGCTACTTGCTGCTTACTGCCTGCTACACGCTGTACAACGAATGAAAGAAACAGAGCGCAAAGGAGTGGTGCAGCGGTACGTAGACGTAGGGATAACACACATCTCCATTGTGAATGTCGGCTAAAGGACTCAAAGGAATTTTGTTGCTTATTATTTGCACTCTCTAGAGAGTTCAGAATATAGCTTTACTTCATCTGCCTTCAGCTCTGCCTTCTCCCTTTTGCTTTGGAACTATGCTCCTTTGAGACAGTCGCAAGTAGAATTACAACAAAAACATAAAGTCGGAAATAATTTCACTATAGAACTGTGAAGTGTAGACATTTTGTTAAGGATAAAGATATAGATTTAACCCCCAAGGCTAACCGCTTACAATTACCAAACACGCCTATATCTATACGGTTTGCAACTGCAGCTTCTATGCAATATGCATAGCAGCTGACCTTCCCCCCCTTTTCGTCGGTCGTTCCGTTGATGGGTGGCTACATAGAGGGAGGAGGCTTCAGATGGGGACTGATGGCATTATTTTATGTTGAGAGATCATGGTTATGGTATGAAAAAGGGAGGTGGACAAAGCATCTGGAGATAACAACTATACCTACACCACTGGGGAGTCTCTGGTGGATTAAAAGTTCATTTCACAGTTCAGACGTCCCTGGGTGTAGCAAATTCTCCTCTGAGCAAAGGGAGGGCTTCTAGCTTATGCCATGACTTTCCCTTTCCCTCCGCCTCGCCTTCCCTTGCTTTGTTGTGTTTAGAAGGAATTCTTGTAAGTTTCTGTCCTGGATGTCCTCTGATGCACATGAACATCATCAAGTTATAAATGCATATACATATACGCACTGCATATGTTATGTACTGTAGAATGTACATCTTTGTATATAAAATTACACAAGAAGACTTAATTCAAATGCTTTGCATTCTGATGATTGCATATAGACATAGTTACCGGGCCTCTGTGAACAAAGGTGGCATACTGAATAAACAACAAAACGCATTTTAACTAAATATTATCCCAACGTATGATGAATGAACAAGGAATGCACTTATAGAATTAAGGATGTAGAAATTATGTCAAATGCCATCCAGGACATCAGCCAGTCCCAGCACACAGCTCTATACCGATACCGAAACGATAACGATGTTTGATGAAAATGTGTTTTAGATCAATACAAAATTAAAGAAAATGTAAAGAGAACTTGTCAATTATTGTTGATATATTTTCTATCAAAAAGTATCAAACAAATAAATGATACTTTTTCATGAACATTGTCAAGCTATTGATGTCATATACTGGAAAAAAGGATATTAAGTGCTGTAAGGCTAGGTTAGGTTAGGTTAGGTTATAGTGGCTGTCCAAGATGGAAACGGACACATTTAGGCCAGTTTAATAGCCAATTGTGATACCACATGAATTTTGTGGCTTCCTCCTAAGCTTTACATCGTTAAAGAAGAATTCTCCTAGGTAATTCTTGCGTTTTCGAGCTAGAGCAGGGCATGTGCAGAGAAGATGAAGAACCGTTTCTTCCTCTTCCTCGTTCATACAGCTTCTGCAAAAGTCATTTGAGAATACGCTTAGTCTCGTGCTTTCCTATTAGACGGTGTCCAGTTATGACACCTATTATCGAGCTTATATGCGATCTGCTTAGAGAGAGCAAGCACCTTGAACGTTTTAAATCCAGAGTTGGCCAGATGTTTTTTGTGGCTTGACACGTGGTGATGTTGTTCCACCTGATGCCTGCCCTCCTCACAGCGTTTTTGCATTAGCAGCAGCAAGTAGCGATTGGTATGCCAGTACTTGCCAAACGTGGCCAATGTTTCAAACTCCATTGACATCAAGCTGAGTTAATCGGATTATGTAAATGTCATCAGAATATTCCAGTAGATGAACCGATTTTTGAAAGATAGTACCTTTTTGCAGCTCCACATGGGAAAAGGTGGGACGTGAGTTTCAAACAAATATTAATAGTTAAAAGTACATTCGTCACTAAAACAATACATTGTAATTGAACGCCGAAGACACAATAGAGCCTAAGGACACAATACCATTTATTTCTTTGGTTTCAGATTTTAATCTATGCATGTATATTATTCAAAACGTATTGTATTGAACGGATAACTTAAATAAAACAAAAACTCTTTTGGATATCAATAAAATTATGCATTTCTGGGAAAGCGCGTTCAATGCCATTATGTATGGAACTCTATTTCTTTTGCATTTCTACTATGGGTACGCTTGCAGAAGTCCCGAAGATGAACCTCACTGAAGGTGGCGCTACAGTCCTGTGTGAACTAGGGCCTCACTCAACAAACTTCTCCATCTAGCTCGGTCCCTAGCTAGATGTCTCCAGTTGCGCGCTCCAAGTTGGGTGAAGTCACCTTCCACATGTGCGCGTTACCTGATCCGCGGCTTTCCTCTACTGCGCTGTCATGTGGGTGTCGATTCGAAGACTTTCCGGGCGGAGCATTGGTTTCCATGTGCTCTACGTGACCCAGCCATCTTAGTCGTTGGAATTTTACCCTCCTGGCTAAGTCTACGTCACTGTACAGCTCGTACAGCTCGTCGTTCCACCTTCTCCTCCACTCCCCTTTGATGCATACGAGACCGTAGATCACACGAAGAACTTTTCTCTCGAAGCGACCCAAGGTGCTTTCATCCGCTTTTGTCATAGAAATTAACCCACAGGAAATAGTCTAACGCCGTCAAATCGCACGACCGGACCATTTCGTGAAATAACACGTTCTCCAAACTTCGTTTCCAATAAACTGATTGTGACATCCGCTGTGTGGCTGGTGGTGCGCGTCGTCCTATTGGAACCACATGTCTTCCCCATCTATATCGTCCAATTGGGGCCAAAAATATTCGGATGTCATTCACAGGAACGTGTCGGTCCTGAACATCACGAAAAAGTACGGACCAATAACGCCACCGGCTCATAAGCCGCACCAAACCGTCTCAGGATGCAATAATGACTTGTGGAGTACGTATGTGGATTACTACTTGACCAATATTTCTTATCGCAACATTCACAACGACGTCACAGAGATGTCCAACATTTGGGTTTTCTGCAACTGAAGCCTCAGCGGCAGCAACATTCTCGACATCAGGGCACTTCTCTGTCTCAACATTTTGTACTTTGTCTGTGGATTCAAATTTTTCCACTAGACGCTCAATTGTTGATCGGCTAGAACGATTATGGTGACCATAAATTAGACGAAGAGCTCTTAACATTAAAGCCACTGACTCCGAATTTTGCTAGTTAATTTTAATAATTTCGACTGGTTGTTGGCCCGTATATCTTTCCATCATGAAATGGTAAACCTTACTGAAGAGAAATGTCAAATGAGCGGCAAGAAATATGGATTCTCAATTTTTTCAATTCTGCCTATTGAATTATTATGATATATGTAGGTCTCAAACAATGCTACAATATTTAAGAACTGATCTTACCAGAGAAATGTTAAATAATATTAAAGTTTATAAATCTAAGAATTCTTTCGTGTTTCCATTTAGAAACCTAGCATTTGATATACTTTCCTTATAATAAAATCGTAGTTAGGTAAAAAAAGAAAATTGTGTGTCTTAGTTTACCTCAAGTTCATTCTTCTTAGTAGCACGTTTTGAATTTGTGTAGTTGATGTAATAATTAAACAATTTTAGATCAGAATTTCGGAAATACGACAAAACTTGACATTTCGAAACATTTAAGAGAAGCAGATTTTGTTTGCATCAATAATCAAGCCTCGATAGACCTTTCAAAAGAAGAAAACAGTGAGTTTGCCAAGAGATCTTACAGTGAAGTTTGAGGTCGTCCGTGAAAAGAAGGCAGTTTGATTTTTCAAAAATATCCGATAACTTTCCAATTAACAAAAAACAATAATGGACCCAAATGGCTTCCTTGCGGAACACTAGATGGAACCGAAACACATTTTGAAACCGAACTACCGTTTTAATAAAAAAGATTGTATGCCTAGAGAAGTAATAGGGATTGGTGATTGACTTTATCAAATGCCTTTACAAAATATTTTAAAATAATATCTATTTGAAGACAATTCTCCATATTTATAAGAAGTAATAACTTATGGAAGCAAAGTTTGTTGCCGTTGGTGTCCCTGCTACAAACGCATGTTGGGAAACTGAAATATGATTCTGAAAGAATTCAGTTAAGCTTTTACAGGCTTGCTTTTTAAATACTTTCGGAATATGTACAAAAATCTTACAAAGGGGTCTATAATTAGTTATATCCGATTTAAAAATTGGTGATAAATAAGAAACCTTCCAGCAATCCAAGAATTGACCTTTGGCTAACAAAGTATTAAAAATCCATGAGAGTGGTTGTCCTAACGTAATACCGCATTTCCTCAACAAAATAGCAGGAATCCAATCAGGCCCTTCACTTATATTAACATCCAAATTAAATTAAATTTTATTTATTTCGGATTGACTAAGGTCTTAGAAGCGATATTCACAGCTCCGCTTACAAAAAGTAGCTTCTGGACAGGGAAATAGTCAGCTAATAAATTAGATATTGTAGGTACATCACTACTTATTGTATCCTGATACTTCATACTTCTAAGAAATCCACTTGACTTACGCCTTAAGCTTATGAAATTCAAAAAAAAACCTTTGGTGTTTCGAATTCACTTTCGATTTAAAACAAATAATTTCGATAATAGACATTATTTAGAAAGTCGAATTCTCGTTGACGATTTAATAAAACTGATTTAATTTATGCGGAGTTCACAATTATTTTTATCAGATTAATACAATTTGTATGCCTTCTTTTAAATAATGATAGATATTGATTTTTAAATTATATTTATTAAAACTAATAAGAGAATCATTATCAACAAAAATCAAATCAAGAATTCGATTGAGACTATTATACTGAGAATAGACTTAGATTAAATTATATTGACCAAAAAAGTCTATTACTACACATTCTATTCCAGTTGAAATGTTAAATTAAACTAAACAGTTTTATAAAGAGTTAAAAGTCCAATAAATTTTACTCAGATTAAAATCTCCTATAAATAAGACATGTTGGGAATATTTAAAATTCTCTAAAATTGAATTTTGATGACCTGGATCTTTCAGTAACGATTGTTTGCATTATTTAAAAATAAAAAAAAGCTGGGATCTCCACACTGATAAGTTCCCATCCCGTCTGTCGATTTGTCTTGCTTTAAAGGGTAGGTTTTCGAGTTTTGTTAATAAAGGTTATCAGTTGAATTATTTAAGCAAAATTTTTAAATTACCAACAATATTTTGCATATAATGAAATAGTCTTATTTCAAAATTTATTTCGGTTAACGAGATTTTTAATCGAAAACCAATTTTTACCAATTTTAGTAGCATTTCTTAAAAAATTGTATTTCTTATATAAACGTATACAAATTGGATGAATTGAATTACTTTGAAGTCAATATCTTCTATTGTTGACGAGGTATCGAGAACCGAATATCAATGTTTACCAAATTTTCGTACTATTTTTTATTAAGATTTTATTTTTTATGAAGAAATGGACTGTTGGATTTCTCTGAATGTCAAAAGTAATATTTTCTGTGAGATAAAATTAGTTTCAAAGAAATATTTTAATTTTTAAAAAGATATTTTAATCGAAAGTGTATTTTTACTAAGTTTAAGTGTTGTGTTTTTTAAGTTTTTTTTATTTTTTATAAAAAAAACTGCAAATTCTATTTTTCTCAAAATGTTACCAAATGTTTAAAACTATATTTCTTATAAGACAAAATTATTCTGGAGCCATAATCTAACATTTTTTTTAAACATGTTTGCATAAAAAATCATTTTTACGAAATTTTAGTAATGATTTTTTAAAAGTTTTTTCAAAAAAAACTGTCAATTTCCTAAAATTTTACAAGATATCAAAAACGTTATTTCTCGTTGCATGAAATTATTTTAGAGTTATAATTATTTTTTGTTCGCAAAATATACAGGTGATATTTAATTTTTTTTTTTGTCTTTTTGGATTTGATAAGAAAAAAGCCGTTAACTTGATTTTTATTTCAAAAATATTTTTTTTTTGTTTCATGTTACAATATATATTATATAATATGACATAAAATTCAATTCTCAAGTTCGTGAGATATTTGGGTAAACCAACATTTAAACCTTTTTTAAATTGCTATGTTAAAAAAACCACCCACGCAATTTTCTTAAGAGCCCTTACCGCATCTTTCTGCATTATTATCTGTAGCAAAACATTTATAGAAAGCCGATATCTTTACTGGTTCTCGAGCTATGGACGCCGAAAAAAACTTCTCGAACAGCACAGGCATCTCTCTAAGAATTATGTATTTTGACTCTAGGGACGTTGGGAAATGTCAAAATTTTCAATTCGACAAATAGGATCCATTACAATAACTTCCTATGGAAAGTTAAAAAGCACAAAGAAGCACTTAACCTACTCTTCTTTTCATGACCTTTAATTTTATAAACAAATCTGTAAAGTTTAAAATAAACACTATAAAGAATCTCTTCCACTTTATCGATTGTGTTCATAAAGATAAGATTATTTTGTTGTATATTCGAAGTAGAAAATTCTTGCACACTTAATCTGATCGGGAAATTCCAGAACAAACTGTTTAAAATGTCAATAGCTTTTTACAATGTATGTAACTTCTATGAATGTAGGTAAAACTTGGCTGCCTTTTGGAATACAAATGGAAAAACCGTCCTTGAAAAAGGATACTTCGTTGCAATTCATAAACTTTACTAACTATACAAGTACATGCAATATATAAAACTGTCCTTAGCCCTTTAAAATGTTCATCAATAACAAAATACGTTTCAGAAGTTGCACATTGACGGAGTATAAGATGACCTTAACACTAAAGTTATTTTAGATCATAGAAAGAATAAGATTTTGAAATATAAAAGGGCTCTGTATTGTAATACGTAGATATTGAAGTATTGCACACTTAATTTATTGGTACTTAACAAAAACCCCATGTTTCGAATCAATTCATTGACTTAAAGAAGAATTTTTTGTTCGAATTGAGCGATAAGTTGACATGGCTTAAGAAAACGTGATATCCACGTATTTTCTCAGATAGTCAGGCTGCTATCCTATCTCAGGACTCTGTCCTTACAAACTCTATAACAGTGCACAACTGAAGATCATCTCTAATGGAGATGGCACAACAGTTTAACCTTTGCGCCTTTGCTGGGTTTCGGGCCATAGCTATATTTCGGGAAATTGTAATCCTTATGAACTCGCCAGAAATGATAAAATACAACCAATTCTACCACGTTTGTCCAATGCTGGCATACCAATCGCTACTTCTAAACTATTTTTCTTGCACGAGGCGACTCTATGAAGAAGGCGACATTATATGGAGTAAAAACACCACGTGTCAGTTCACGAAAAACATCTGGCCGGAACTAAATTTAAAGCGCTCAAGGTGCTTGATACCTCTAAGCAGATCGCATATAAGCTCGATTATCGGTGTCCTAATTGGGTGTGGCTAACCGTATTCTTAAATGACTTTTGAAGAAGCTGTATAGATGAAGAAAAGGTAGAAACAGGTCTTCACCTCCTCTGTACATGTCTTGCTTAGGTAAAAAATCCAAGAATTGCCTATAACGATCTAATCGATCTCAATTATATTAATGTAATAAGAGTTTCACGTTTCGTAAGGGACTCAAACTGGTTTAATTGAGCTAAGAAGAAAGCCTCATGACTCATGTGGTATCACAATGAGCTATTAAACTATTTATTTTTCGGATAAAATTGGGGTCTTATTCTAAAAGATTCAAAACCCAGCCAGCGAAAAAACGGTGTTGTCAATAATCATGAACTTTGAGCTCCTGGGTCAGTTGGATCTTGTACAGGTTGAGGTCCAAATCCCGATGCAAAATTTGCCAAGTTGAAGTCTGCAAAAGGCCGAGTTCTTGTGCACGGACGAGAATAGACGGGTGTTGGCTGATTGTTTATTGAACCGGTAGTCTCAAATTTGGTCACCAAACATCAAAAAGTCGACTGTCAAGGCCCGCCACGTCTACCGCACGTCAATGCGCACAACGTTTGGAACGCCAAAATCTTCCCGCACCAATTCAAGAGTCCTTTAGTTATTGAAGTTTAATTTAAGTACAGTGAAATCCGGATAAGTGCCTATCGCATAGGAGCCTAACCAGCATAATGTTTTTTTTTCGAACAACAATTTGAGGATTTTTTCATATACAACTCAACTAATAAGTACCTAACTCTTAACTATTTTATTAAAATTTACCTGCAAAAATTTACTTATTTTATAAAACCTATTACCATAAAACAATTTTCCAAATCAAACACAATTCTTTACGCCCTCATATATGTACGTCCAGTTCGTTGTTTCATCTTCTCCTCCAATCCTCCTCTATGTATACGGGACGGGACGGTATAGCGACACTTTGGTCCCTCGAGAGAGGACTTTCCCACTCAATTGCTTTCTTAGGACAAAGAAACAACGGTTAGCAAGAGTTATTCTTCGTTTGATCTGAGCGCTGATGCTCTTTTCTGCGTTTACAGCTGAGCCTAGGTAGACGAAGTCCTTGACTACCTCAAAGTTACGTCTGTTGATGGTGACGTTTTGATCCGTTAAACCCATTTTTGCAGCCTCTGCGTCAATACTCACAAAAGCACCATTGACATCACGCTGAGTTCTTCTGATTATGTCAATGTCATCAGCATATGCTAGTAATTGGACAGACTTTTGAAAGAAAGACGAAAGTGAATCTAGGGTTGACGTGTGAGCTCTGCGCTATTCTTTCAAGCACGAAGTTATAAAAAATCACATGACAGCGCATCACCTTGTCTAAAACCTTTTTTGACATCGAAACGTTCTGTTAAGTTGCTTCCAACCTTAATGGAGCAGCGTGAATTCTAAATGATCATCCTGCACAAACGGAAGAGTTTGGCAGGGATGCCAAAACTAAGCATGGCTCTATACAGCTCGTCCCTTAAGATGCTGTCATATGCGGCCTTAAGATCGATGAAAAGATGGTGGGAGTCGATTTGATGTTCTGGGGTTTTTTCCAGGATCTGCCGTAATGTGAATATTTGATCAACTGTGAACTTTAATGGTCTAATATTTGATCAACTGTGAACTTTAATGGTCTATAGGCGATGTTAAGTAGACTGGTTCCTCTATAGTTGGCTAGCCAATACTGAGGTTCCATTCATCGGGAATGCTTTCTCCAATATATTTTGGTGCATGCTCCCAGCCAACTTATCTTGTACTGCTTAAAAGTGCACGGCATTTAAGCCATCCGCTCCAGCGGCTTTATTAGACTTCAGCTTAGATATGGCAATCTTTACTTCGTCTAAGTCGGGAGGACGGGATTGTTGGCTTTCATCGTATATGTTGAATGGAACATCCTGCCTGACAGCGGAATTCGGTTCGTCGTTGCCGTTATGCAGTCTGCAGAAGTGGTCCTTCCATACCCTCAGCATTGACTTCGGTTAGACTATGATGTTTCCACATTCCTCTTTGCAGCCTTCGGTTCTAGGTTTATGTACCTATGAATTTCGTTTCACCTGTTCATAAAATATTCGAACTTCATTCCTGCTTTTAAACCTCTCAACATTTTCGACCGCACGCTTCTCATGCCCTCTCTTTTTCCTTCTGAGAAGTCGTCGTTCCTCTCGCCTCGCACGCTTTGTGTGCCTGTTGTTTGGTTTCGATACATTGTGTTGGCGGCAGAGAACTTCGAGAGAGGTTATTTCTTATTCTGTCGGAAAAGGATTTGGCGGTCTCTGGCGATTGTAGCCTTTCGACATTGTACCTTCTCCCAGCACCTCCCTGTTTGGCTTGGGTCAGGAAATCCGAAGTGCTACCTTGGCTACAACGAGGTAGCGGTCCGAGTCGATGTTAGCTCCTCACAAAGTTCGTACATTCATTATGCTGGAAGCGTGTCTGGCGTCGATCGCAATATGGTCAATCTGGTTGACGGTAGATTGATCTGGAGAAGTCCAAGTTCCTTTGTGGATGTTGAGATGTGGAAAACACGTACTGGCTACCATGACGTTTCGCCCCGCAGCAAAATCTATGAGCCTGAATTCGTTGTCGGAAGTGTTGTCGTGCAGGCTGTTCTTCCCGATTATTCCACCAAAGATGTCTTCCCTTCCTAGTATAAGCCTGAAACTATTTAAACTATTTTAAGTACAAACAGAAATAAGTCATTAAACTAGGTCTGCAATATCTCCAAAAAATGTATTGAATTCCAAAAACTGTTGATGTTGAAGAACAAGGCAAAGCTAGTTAAGTCTTCATGGTACTTATTAACCAAAGCACCCGCCTATGCAAGGTTAAACAAATGCGCTTTTAAAATTCTCCTTTTGTTGAAATGCATAAAAGAGAACTTAGTGCTTCGTCGTTGGTTGCTTTGAGAACTCCACCGACAGCGAGAAGCATCAGTCTATCATCAGTAAATCCGGCTCTGCTGAATTGTGCATTGAAAAAACAACAATATGCACATCGCATTTTGTGTGCCTGTGATGCCTGTGATGCCCGCCGCATAAATCGCTTGCATCTTAGCTAAACAAAATTTCTGTACAATGGGGATTTTACAACTCGATGAAGGAATATACAAACTTGTAAAGGGCAAAAGTTTGTAAGCGGAATAAGCTTCTCGAGTAACCATCATCATCAACGAAACGACAAAAGGTGAATCCCTATCCCTACATATAGGGTGTTTTTTTTTTAAGGTATATTGCTTAAAAATTCCAATACTATTTCTTCTGGACAGTCATTTTGGCAGATGTCCGTCCAATGATTTATTTTTGGTTTGGTTTGACATTTTAACGTTTACAGGTAGTGGGGACCGCTATAGGGTCGTGATAATTGACTTTTTCGTTTAATATTTTTTCTACGTTGTAGAGCTGTGATTTCAAGAAGACGGATTAACATGTCACCAGCTCGTAGCACAGTTGACTTTTTGAAGGATACGCTTCCTATCCGCATAGTATCACCTTGTGATTTAACGCCACCGCTCGACTTATTTCTGTGGAAATATCAATAATCTACGCCAATAAGCCTTTAACCGTTCACCATTTGGAGGACAACATTCGTCAAATTACTGTCTATATTCGGCCACAAAAGACATCTAAAGTAAGACTTTCAAATTTGTAATTGTAATTTCAGAATAAAAAATGACTTAACTTTGTTTTATTCCATTGCGAAATTCTATGCTTCTATAAAGAAAAAACACCCTTTACATTGGATGTAGTTCAAAGTACGAATAATAATTTGTCTATTCAATTCACATCCGATGGGAATTTTTATCACTTCCGTTGTGATGTTGTCGTCGTCGTCGTGCGTCGCGTCCGTGGTGGGTTGTCGTCGCTACTCGCTTGTCGTTGGCTTTGGCGATCAAAATTATATCGGAGAGGATAGAATCTCTCTTATGTCCTCTTCCAAACCAACATCAACCACCAACCAATTCACGGAACCTAATATCGTCGTTCCTTTTCCTGGTGTTTCACTTGTCCTATATAAAGCCTTGATCCTAACTGAAGAGGACAGTTCCAGTTCATGAAAGGTTATTATATTTCCCGGTCACGAAACTTATCTCACTCACCATCATAGTGTTTCTATCTAGGTATATCTGGGCTACACTTAAAGGACAACATTCCTTATTGGCATCGACTCATAATAGAGGAGGTGTATGCAGGAGGAGTGAAGGGTGGTGGGAGGGCGCTACCAATTTCCATTTCTCATTATTTTTTGGAGGGAGGGTATTCGAAATCCCACTAGTTTATATTGACAATAACTTCTGAAGTAGTATGGAGCTCTAGTTTTCATACCACGCGCCTAGAAAAGAAATACCACAAATTCGTGGAGCGTAGAGGTTAAAGGTTATTCTGATTAAAATGTATCGAAAGTCTCTAAATTTGTATACGAGAGGGGCGTGTAAGTCTGTGAAAAAACGTGTAAGTAACGCAGTCTTCGAAAATACGTGTATTTGAATACTAAAATCGTTTATCGATTCAAGTGCATGATAAGTTATAAGTAGAATTTATTGTGAAAGAAAGAACTTCCAATGTCACGAACTATATACAACAAACTTTTACTGAAAACAGAATTAATATGATGTAAAGGAAAGGTGTTTTTGGGGGAAAACTCTTTTCATATTTGTTTGAGGCTTAAATAAATTTAATGTGAATTTTTTATAAAAATAAAGGAATCAAAGTAACAAATTGTATCCATAGCACTAAAAAAAAGTTAAACACGTGAATATAAACTTGTAAATAAAACCAGCCTCTTTTTAACTTCCCATAGGAAGTTATTGTAATACGGTCCGATTTGTCAAATTGAAAATTTAGCCATTTCTCGACGTTTCAAGGTCACTAGAGTCGAAATAAAAGATTTTTGGAAAGATGTCTGCGCGTGCGTATGTACGTACGTTTGTGACCTTTTTCTCGCTGTTCATAGCTCAAGAACCAGAAGAGATATCGATGCAGAAAAGGCTCTTAAAAAAATTGCGTGGGTGGTTTTTTTCCATAGCAGTTTAAAAAAAGGTGAAAATGTTGGTTAAACCTAAAACTCTCACGAACTAATGACGCTAAAGACTTGAATTAAATTTTGTTTTATATTTTTCAACGTGATACCAAATAAATAAATTTTTCGATAAAATTTCAATTAACGTTTTTAACATCTGGTAAAATTTTTAAAAATAAACGAATTGACAGTTTAAAAAAAAAGAACATCAAATAAAAATTAATAAAAGTTGGTACAAATTATTTCCGACTGAAATATCTTTTTAAAAATTTTAAAGTATGGCTTCCAGTTAATTTAAATTTATAGGAAATATTCTTTTCAACTTTCAGAAAAATTTGAAGTAAAATCGAATTGCCAGTCTCTTCTTTTTCAAAAAAATAAAAACCTAAACAAAATTTAACAAAAGTTTTTAAAAATTGTATTTTCGACGTTAATATCTTTTCGAAACTTTGCGAAATTTTTTTCAAACTAGTTCTATCTTTTAAGAAATATTGTTTTCAACATTTGATAAAATTTGGAGCAAAATCGGATTGACAGTTTTTTTGTACAAAAAAAAAAAAAAAACCTAACAAACAAATTATTAAACTTACTTACTTAAAGTGGCGCTACAGTCCAGTTTCGCACGCCAAGTTGGTTGAGGTCCTCTCCCACCTGCGTGCGCCACCTGAGTCGCGGTCTTCCTCTACTGCGCCGTTCCTTTGGGATTGGATTCGAAGACCTTCCGGGCTGGGCTTTGGCGTTGGTGTCCATTCGCTCTACATGACCTAGCCATCTTAGCCATTGGACTTTAATTCTGCTAACTAGTTCAGTGTCGCTGCACAACCCGTACAGTTTGTCGTTATATCTTCTCCTCCATTCTCCATCTATGCCTACTGGACCGAAAATCCCTAGAAGAATTTTTTCTTTAGAAGCATCCTAAGACGCTCCCATCTTTTTTTGACAGGGTCAAGGCCTGAGCGCCATAAATGGGAACCGGGATGATGAGTGTCTTATAGATGGTGATTTTAGATGCTCGAGAGAGGACTTTACTTCTCAATTGCTTCCTTAGTCCAAAGAAGCAGCAATTTGAATGAGTTATTCTAATGGCGCTGCCTAGGTAGACAAAGTCCTTAACTACCTCAAAGTTATAGCTGTCCATGGTGACCTTTTGTCCAAGGCGTCGTTGCTGTCCTTTTTTGATGACAGCATATACTTGGTCTTGCCCTCATTGACCACTAAACCCATCTTCTTCGCTTCCGTCGCAATGCTCAAAAACGCTCCACTGACATCACGCTTTGATCTTGCAATTATGTCAATATCATCTGCGTATCCGAGTAATTGGATGGACCTTTGGAAGATTGTGCCTCTAGTGTTGACGGTTGAGTTTTGCACAATTCTTTGCAGAACGATGTTGAAGAATTCGCATGACAGTGCATCGCCTTGTCTAAAACCTTTTTTGACATCAAATGTATCGGTAAGATCTTTTCCGACCTTGATAGAGCAGCGTGCATTCTCCATCGTCATTCTGCACAAACGGATAAGTTTGACAGGGATGCCAAAACTAGACATTGCTCGGTAGAGCTCTTCCTTTAGATGCTGTCATACGCGGCTTTAAAATCGATAACTTGAGATGGTGGCTATCGATTTGAAGCTCCTGGGTTTTTTCCAAGATCTGCCGTAGTTTGAATATTTGGTCGATAGTGGACTTTCCTGGTCTGAAGCCTCACTGATAAGGACCAATCAGGTTGTTGACGAATGGCTTCAGACGTTCACATAATACGGCAGAGAAGATCTTATAAGCAATTTGAAAGAAACTGATGCCTCTATAGTTGGCGCAATTTAGAGGATCTCCTTTCTTATGTATCGGGAGATTCCTCTCATCGGGCATGCTTTCTTCCGACCATATTTTGCAGATGAGTTGGTGCATGCTCCGTACCAAGTCATCGCCTGCTGCTTTGAATAGTTCGGCGGTGATGCCGTCAGCTCCAGCAGCTTTGTTTGACTTAAGTTTAGATATAGCTATCTTCACTTCGTCAAGGTCGGGTAGGCGGAATTGTTGATCTGCGTCGCCGAGGTTGAGTGGTTCTATCTCCCTTACAGCGGAATTCGGTTCGTCATCGCCGTTATATAATTTGGAGAAGTGATCTTTTCATATTCTCATCATCGACTGTGGTTCTACTACGATGTTCCCTTGATCGTCTTTACAGGCTTCGGTTCGTGGCTGGTACCCTTGGGAGGTTTTTTTTTTACCTTTTGGTAAAATTTACGAACCTCTTTCCTGTTGTGACATCCCTCTATCTCCTCGATCGCGCGCTTATCATGCTTTCTTTTTTTCCATCTAAGAAGCCGGTGTTCCTCTCGCTTCTTCTGCTCGTAAAGCTCGTGAGCAGTTCTAGTGCTTTTGTGCAGCGCCGTTTTGTATGCCTCTTGTGTCGCTGCGTGCGCTTGCCGGCATTTTTCGTCAAACCAGGGGTTTCGCTGTGGTGGCCGTGTGAAACATAGCACTTCAGAGACGGCATCTCTGATGGCTGCAAAGCAATGTTGGTACTGGTTTTCAATGCTTAAGAGGTTATTAGAGACTCGATCGGAAAAGGACATGACAGTCTCTTGCGATTGTAGCCGTCTAACGTCGAATCTTCTCACACTACTTCCTTGTTTTGGCTTGGATCGTAGCTTGGATATCCGTAGCCGTACCTTGGCTACAACGAGGTAGTGGTCCGAGTCATTGTTGGCCTCTCGGAATGTTCGGTTATCCTTTGTACTGGAGAAGTGTCGTGCGTCGATCGCAATGTGGTCAATCTGGTCGACGGTTGATTGATCAGGCGATTTCCATGTCCCCTGACAAACAAGGAATCAAAAATCATGTTCAACTAAATTGGTTTGGCAGCCATATTTCTCTGACGTTTATGAACTCTGTTCGCACTAAGTCAGACCTTTTTCTGCATTGGGAGTGCGTTCACAAATGCATCAGAAAAGAAATTGCGATTATACTAGCACAGATTTTCAGCGTTAATGGATACAACCAAACTTACAGTAGTACAGACAGAACGTATTTAGAAATTCAAAACACTCTTCAAATCTCTGCAAAAATGATTTCAAATGCAACCAATTATGAAAAAAAAACATGAATCACGTGGCAGAAAAAGGATTGGTAAGTAGGATTGTGGAAACTTTTAGAAAAATATTGAGAAGAAAGACTCACTTTGACAAAAAAGCTTATTGTCAACAGTTTTGATTTAATGGAAAAAAGGCATCCCATAATTCTTCAAATAAGTATTGCTTGGTGAGCAAAAAAAGCTAATTCATTTTGTCTACCAGTGTTATTGACCTATCAACTTCCTTAACATCCTTTTATTGTCTAATTTTGCTTTGCTTTTTTAAGACTTACTATTTATTAACTATTAAAAGTGAAAAATGTGTTAAATTTAGGACTTAACCTTTAAAACAATCGTCGCACATGGCTATTTTTAAATGATTCAGAATGATTGCAATTCATACCAACAAATTTTCAAAACCTAGTTTATGTAGATTCTAAATCAAATTATTGAATTGAAAAATCAATTTAATTCTGTAAGTTGTACACCCAAGTGGGTGTACATTGAACATGTGTTGCCTTAAAATCTTTACAGCCCCACAATTTATTTAAATTATAATATTTTTTTCAAAACTTACACATAAACAATCAACAACATACAAAAAAATGATGTCAGTTGGGAATTATTTTTTAATAAATTGATAGAAATTTAAAAAACCATCAATCCATGTTTTAACACTTAAAATGTTTGCCCACACAAAATCCAATCCCATGATGGATGCATTCAAAAAATGTATTTATAAATTTATAGATTGATGTATAGAATTTACGGGCTGGACATTAAATATCGAACGATGGACAGATGTAGTTATTGTCAAACTTGTAGCTCCATCACCAATAAATGTGGCAAATAAAGTGGTCTCGGACAAACTCATCAAATGCTATTTTACATAATTTATGTTCCATTCAATCGAATGACTGATGCGTGCCATCCCAAAACCAACTCTATCGATAAGTTGGTCCATCTATATCTACATCAACAACAACAACAACAACAAGAGCACAGCGCAATCGGAGAATCTACATAAATTTATTGACAGGCAATTGATGTGTTGCAATAATTATGGCAACCAATGCAATTAGCTTATCACAGTAATGTGGCTTTTCCGGAAAATTCACATATAAATTCACATATAGCTATGTTTATGTAGAGAGAATGACATAAGCCTATTGGTCATAAATGAAGAACATATAGGTCAAGTCAAGGCACAGCACGGGACAGCACAACACATAAACAATAATGAAGTTGTAAATTTTTGACTCTAAACATTTTATGTGCGGTGATTTTGGGATTTGGAATAAAATACACGTTAATTTTTCAACGAAATAACCAAACACGCTTATGGAAATTATATTTGATGTGATTTTAATTTTCCAATTTATATTTTCTTCATCACATGATAATAACATAATTCATAAGAGACTTGAGAGAGTCAAAATTAAAACTTCCTGATTTAATATCCCTTTGGAATAGCTCAATCCTGATAATTATAAAAATCATAAGGAAAATTAAAGCTGCTTCTGACGATTTTTTTTTTAAGTTTTGGTCTTAACCAATTATTATATATAATTATAAAAAATATAAGGTAAGTTAGACTCCGTATGGATGGAATAATTAGAGGCTTTCTCAGGTAGCTTGCAAATTCGATTGAAAAATATATTTGGATATTTTTTTTAGTTCTTCTAATTTCTTATAAGTAGTACCCGTGGCATAATGGTTAGTGCGTTGTACTGTTATCAACATGTTGATTAAGGAGAACTACAGGCTATCAATTAACAAGTACTAAGAACGCAAGATCCGGTCAGTTAATTCGAGTGACCCTGGTATTTTCCCCAAAATCAATAATATATTCAGGAAAAAAATGATAATGACCTTCCGTGTCTTAAACTCCAAAGAACTGAAGAGAACAGAGACGTTCTCATGACAGCGCAAATAGATCCAGAGGAAGCCATCTTTAACAATGACCTTTACATAATTGAAGATCCGATAGAAAAAGTGGAGGCGGTGGGAGCTGCTTTCCAGCATGTGTACAAGGTGAATGTTAGAACAAGTCCCTTGTTAGTGACGAAGGTTGAGCTTCAACTCATCTTTAATTCAATAATAATCAAAAAGTCAGCAGGTGTCGATGGTATATCCAACGTTGTACTAAGACATTTACCGACGGAAGCCTCTGACACCGTATGGTTATAGGGTCTTTACCTAAAACTGAGCAGGCTTGGCATAAGCAAGCCATTGTTGTATATACTTTATGATATGCTTAACGGTAGAAAGTTTGTTGTCAAAAGTGGCAATGTCTTCAACAGGGAGCGGTGAATTCGCCGATTCTCTTCAGCATTTACACCAGTGATCTGATAGGTAGTCTTACAAAGGCAATTGCGTACGCTGACGATCTAATTGCGTACAGAACGGACCGAAAGGTTGAGGTTATTAGAATTCTCTTGCAGCGTGATTTCGACAAGATTCAGCGATATTGCGACGACTGGAAACTCAAAATAAATGTCCAGAAGTCAGAGACAATTCTGTTCCGGACTCCGTTGGCTGGGGCCACAAGGGATACGTGCAAGAATTGGCGCAAGATGGTCATCGTTGATCTTCACGGGCAGCCATTAGCGAGCAAAAGTGTAGTGAAGTACCTCGGTATCTGGTTAGATCAGTATTTACATTTTAACAGACATATAAATGCTGCTCTGACTAGGGCCAGAGGAGCCTTTGCTCTGACGAAACGGCTGTTTTTTAGCAGTCGGATTGACCCCAGAGTGAAGGTAATTTGCTACATGGCCCTCATACGGCCAATGATTGTTTATGGTTGTCCTGTGTGGTTCAACGTTGCCCCTTCCCAGATGGAGAAGTTTCGGGTGTTCGAGCGCCAGTGTTTACGACGCTGTACCGGCTTATATCGAACAGCCGAATCTTCTTATGTGCATTACTATTCCAACGAGGTCCTATACAACGGGGCTCGAATTAACAGAATTGACAATTTCGTGATAAAACTCGTTCAAAGTCACATTGCAAGAGCTATGTCTTCGACCAACAATTTAATTTTCGGGGCGTTCTATCCGAACGACGAGTATTTTGAAAGTGCACGCTTGAGCGGGTTCATTCCACCAGGGGCATTCCTCTTTTTAGACAAATGCGGTCTGATACAGGATAGATTGGCAGTTCCGTTATTCTACCACGTCAGACGAAGAACCGTGGATAGGCGACTCCTCGGGACGTCATGGCACAAGGCGGAGCAGAGCTCGTTTGGTTCAGTAGGGCTGTGTCCGAACGGGACCGAACTGATAGGGTGAAGCAGGAGAACCAGTTTTGGTGGCTTCAATCGGCACTTGATATTGTGTAGTCGGGATGGGGTCTTTAGCCTTGGCCGGCTATGGGACCATTAAGTTAGTTGTAAGTTATGGATAATTAGGCTAGTTTTATGAATTTTTGTCTACCTTTAAGATAGGTTTAAGATTGAATTAATGAATTAAAAAAAAAGAAGTGCGTTGGACTGTCATGCGAGAGGTCTTGGTTTCAATCCCTGCCTGTGCCACCTTAATTTAAAGAAGATGGTGGGATGTGACCCACACTGATAACTTCCCAATACGTCTGTCGATTGTTTAAAAGTTTGTCTATATGTATTCGTATCAATTTTTACCAAATTTGCGTAATATTTTATGTAGATAGATTTTATTTTTTATGAAAAAACGGACTGTTGGATTTTTATATAAAAATTACTGAATATCGAAAACAATATTTTCTGTGAAATAAAATAAGTTTGAAACCAATAATATAACAATAAAAGATATTTGAGTCGAAAATCAATTTTTACCAACTTTTATACATTTTTTTTAGGTTTTTATTTTTTGTAAAAAAAACTGTCAATTCGATTTTTCTCAATGTTCTCTCCTTATGTTGAAAACAATATTTCTTAAAAGTCAAAATTAAAAAAAGGTATTATCTCAAATTTTTGAAAAGATATTTGAGTCGAAAATCATTTTTTACCAATTTTTTTAAAAAAAATTTCGGTTTTTAATTTTTATTTATAAAAAAAAACTTTTAAATGGATTTTTTTTCAAAAAATATACATCTTTGATATCACGTAACGATACATTATATTAAATTTTATTCAAGTCTCTAGCGTTTTTGGTTCGTAAGATATTTAGGGTTAACCAAAATGTTCACCCTTTTTGCAAACTGCTATGGTAAAAAAAACCACTCACGCAATTTTCTTGAGAGCCCTTTCTGCATCTTTCTGCCTTATTATCTGTACAACAAAATTTATTTAAAATTGCAAGTCCCCCTTTTTCCTGAAAGAAGCACACAGGAATGGTTGAGAGTATTGTAAGTTACTAGGCCTTAGTTCCCAACGGTCTGTTGTGCTGCCTTATTTATTCGTTTATTTTCTGGGGTAATCATAAACCCTTTTTGTATGTCCTTCTTGTATAATCGAAAGTCTCCCGTTTTTTCTAATCGGTGGTAAAAGTGTGAGGTTTTAATTCATTTCCTAAACCATTTAACCTCCCTTTGAATGCAAAAATGTAAACCTTATAAACAAATACAAAATTTGTCAAAATATGACTGCATCGCAGCCTCTCCTAATATTAAAATTTATTACACTAAACCATCATATCGTCACATATGTTGCACGTAACAAAAAGAAATTTACATTTTTAACACACGTAAAATTTAACCGTATATGACGTTCATAGCAAAAACTAACAGGAACAAAACACAAAATGTTTAAAAAAAAAACAACAGAATTTACCTTTTAACAGCGAACTCAAGCGGAAAGCAAATCATTTTTGCTTTGTTGTCAAAAGGATCAAAGGTCCTTTGAAACTTTGACACTGACTGCCGCACAAAAAGTGTCGCTTGAATAAATTGACTTAATTAATTTGCAAATGTCCTTTTCCCACGAGTCGTATGGTGGAAAGAAAGAGCGAGAAAAAAGAGAGACAGAGAGAGAATGAAAAATTGGTGAAGTAGGTATTGAAATTTTGTTTCATTTTGTGAAAAAGTGCTGCAGTATTTGTTTCAATTTTTTAACTTTACATTTTAAAATAATTTTGTTTTTTTAATTTTTTGGTTGAGACAATTTCTCGACAACTAAGGACGACGATACGATGGCTGCGATGGAAAGGACGACGAAAGGACGACGACGACGACGCAATATAACCAAAAGGATTAGATGTCACAAAATAATTGACACTCAACTTCAATTA
>NW_026605568.1:0-32583 GCF_945859685.1 Eupeodes corollae | reverse complement strand
AGGATCAGCAAGATAGTTGTTTACAACTGTCTTACTTCTGTTCAGCTTCCTTGCTATTTCTCGGCTTGAGAGTCCCATTTCCTTGAAAGCATCGATTTGTCCTCTTTCTGTTACTGTCAACGTCTTTCCGGAACCCATTTGTAGTTGAAATTTAATAAAAATAGTTATTTGTAAAACGTTCTTAAATATTGTAACCCAAATTTTGAAAAAAATTGCTGATCTGAACTTCTACAACGAAATATTCGCAATGGCCTTATCCTATAGTGACTCACTTTTTTATATCCTTTTTTGGTAGCTCATTCATTAATGTATTGAAATTCCAACGGTCTTTTCTAATTAACCCTATAATTGTATCACTTTGTTTTAAGAAAATGTGTACCTACTCTCATGTAGTAAAATTTTCCGGGTTAAACAAATTCCAACAGGTATCGGACCGAAAATCGGTTGAAAAATATATGGCCTTATCCTAGTGATTGGCAGTGTATATTCCCTTTTAAATGATGACTGATTACGAATTTGAATTTAAAATTAGTTTTAATAAAATTAAATGAAAGCATTGTAGCTACACATCAACATTATCGTCACCGCTAGTACATATTATAAACGAGCCTAAAGCTATATTGACTGTAAGACAACACCGATTTACGTTTACAAGCAGGGATCGAAAGCTCGAGTTCAAATAAGATCTGATATTCGACCCTGTTTTTCATCTTTATTTGAGTTGAGAGTTTGAATCAGGAATGAGTTGAGATGTAAGAATAGTTAGTAAAATCACAGCTTAGTAAATATCCGGGAGTCATTAATAAATAAAGATATTTAAGGGCATATTTTCACTTGTTTTTATGTGTCTAATAAATTGAAATAGAATGATTGAACATTTTTAATTAATTTTCTACTGGCAATGTCTGGCTTCAAGGAACATATTTCTTATTTGATTAGGTTTATTCTAGAAATATTCTTCGAAATATGTGTTATAAACTGTTTAATGTTGAAGTTTAGCAAACATCGATATTACCTTTTTGTTACATTATATCCCAAGAAGGACAACAGTCACACAAGGGACCCTTATGTAAACCGGAAGGTAGGTATATTTTCAATTTTCTTATTTAATGAATACAAATTAATCGATTGGTGGTGTGGGACTGATCAAAATCAGTTAACAAACAAACAAAACCCTTATTCCTTCAGATATGTCAGTATATAGTGTTGAATTAGCTTGAAGTCAATATTAGCTTAATATTTCATATAGAAGGACATTCTAATGTTAGCTTTTATTTACAGAGAAATTAACACACTTACATATACTTTTTTATAAACATAATGAAGGAACATACTATGTTGTATTAAAGACAAATGGGTGTTTTATTGACATTTTTCAAGTTATTAATTGGACAGTGATAGATGGTAATTGACATTATCAAGATATTTGCTATATTATGTAAAGAAATATTTATATAATGGTAGTAATTACATAAAGTTAAAGGAAAGAGTTCAAACAAAAATATTGTTATCTTTAGAAAATACATAAAATAACATTCGTTTTCTTCTTTTCATTTCCAGTGAGGACCAAATACAAGTTTTTGTCAACAAATGCAATATATGTAACTATCAAAATTTTGGATTACACCGTTCCGTTTTAGGCCGTTGAAGTTGCGGCCTTGCGTCAAATCAGAATAACATATTCTTTCACCACAGTTTTCCACGAACTTGAAACTTTTTCGATTGCTAGAACAATATTGGTTCCTAATAGTTCACTTTAATTTGTATTACAAAATGTAACCACCTATATAAAAATTTGTCTCGTCGGAAAAGATGAACTTATCACCAACATCAATCTATCTTACAACAAATTCAGTGAATTCTTCATTTCGAAAAAAACTTATTTAAACAAAGAACTTATTTTGTAATAAATTTGTTCAGTGTTTAATATCGTTTTTTAACCCTAAAACGACAGTTTTCGTTCTGCAAAGGTACACTACTTGAGTTTTTGTCAAACTTTTTAGGAAACGAGAAACAGCTTATGCAGTCCCTGGCCATATTATAATTATTATATTCGAAATGTGTTTCGCGCTTTTTTATCGACAAATTTTGTTCAGCGATGAGGCTCATTTCTGGTTGAATGGCTACGTAAATAAGCAAAATTGCCGCATTTGGAGTGAAGAGCAACCAGAAGCCGTTCAAGAACTGCGCATGCATCCCGAAAAATGCACTGTTTGGTGTGGTTTGTACGCTGGTGGAATCATTGGACCGTATTTTTTCAAAGATGCTGTTGGACGCAACGTTACGGTGAATGGCGATCGCTATCGTTCAATGCTAACAAACTTTTTGTTGCCAAAAATGGAAGAACTGAACTTGGTTGACATGTGGTTTCAACAAGATGGCGCTACATGCCACACAGCTCGCGATTCTATGGCCATTTTGAGGGAAAACTTCGGAGAACAATTCATCTCAAGGAATGGACCGGTAAGTTGGCCACTAAGATCATGCGATTTGACGCCTTTAGACTATTTTTTGTAGGGCTACGTCAAGTCTAAAGTCTACACAAAAATAAGCCAGCAACTATTCCAGCTTTGGAAGACAACATTTCCGAAGAAATTCGGGCTATTCCGGCCGAAATGCTCGAAAAAGTTACCCAAAATTGGACTTTCCGAATTGACCACCTAAAACGCAGCCGCGGTCAACATTTAAATGAAATTATCTTCAAAAAGTAAATGTCATGGACCAATCTAACGTTTCAAATAAAGAATCGATGAGATTTTGCAAAATTTTTGCGTTTTTTTTTTTTTTTGAAAGTTCTCAAGCTCTTAAAAAATCACCGTTTATTTTCAGTTTTTTGTTGTTGTTATTTTTGTAATTCTTAACTTCCCATAGGAAGTTATTGTTATGGGTCCGATTTGTCAAATTGAAAATTTTGTCATTTCTCGACGTTTCAAGATCCCTAGAGTTGAAATAAAAGATTTTTAGAAAGACGTCCGTAGGTCCGTACGTCCGCGACGTTTTTTTCGTCGTTCATAGCTCAAGACCAGAAGAGATATCGACTTCAAATATATTTTGTTATACAGATAATAATGCAGAAAGAGCTCTCAAGAAAATTGCGTGGGTGGTTTTTTTAACCATAGCAGTTTGAAAAAAAGGTGAACATTTTGGTTAACCCTAAATATCTTACGAACCAAAAACGCTAGAGGCTTCAATTAAATTTTATATAATATACTGTAACGTGATATTAAAGAAGTATATTTTTTGAAAAAATCCATTTAACTTTTTTTTTATAAATCAAAAAACTGAAAAAATAATTTGTCGACTCCAAAATTTTACAACTTAAATATGATTTCATCTCCAAAACAATTTTGTGCAACGAAGAATAATGTTTTTGACATCTGATAAAATTTTAAGAAAAATCGAATTGACATTTTTTGTATAAAAAATAAAAATCTAAAAAAAACATTACTCAAAGCAGTTGGTAAAAATTGATTATTGTTTTCAATATTCGACAAAATTTTGAAAAAATACTTAAACTTGGTATAAATTTACTTTCGACTCAAATAGCTTTTCAAAAATTAAAAATTTTATTTCACAGAAAATATTGTTTTCGATATGCAGTAATTTTTATATAAAAATCCACCAGTCCATTTTTTCATAAAAAATTAAATCTACAAGAAATAGTACGCAAATTTGGTAAAAATTGATACGAGTACATATAGACAAAATTTTAAGCAGGACAAATCGACAGACGGGATGGGAAGTTATGAGTGTGGTGCGCATACCAGCCTCTTTTTTTTAATATTTTGTTGAAGCAAAAGGAGCTTTAATAAGAGCATCAATTCTTGGCGGCATACTGTCAATGGACGATTTGACTGTTTCCTAAATATATGGGTGGTGATTCCACGTCCACACGTGAATTACTCTTTCAATAAGTGACCGCATCCTTAGCTACTTCGCTCTTCATCAGCTCCCACACATTTTCAATGGGTTCAAATCAAGGCTGTTACCCATCTTGCTCGATCTTGCATAAAAATGTAAGCATACATCCATTCTTGAACGTTAAAAATATTGCGTATAATCTAATAATTATAAAAAGTCTGCAGTGCGTCTAATAATATGGCCAGGTACTGTAATACTTGCGTTCATGCGAACACTAACCATATGTTTTATCTACCTGTGTTAGTTTTAAAAACTCAATCTAGTTTTCATTTTGACCAGTAGATGGCTATTTTGTGTTTCAAATGGTTAGGTAGTGTGAACTTTAGTTAAATGAAAAGAGGCAGAAAATGTTTGAAAATAATTAAATTTAAGAATAAAAGAGATAGATGTATCTGCTTCATTTTATTTTAAAATAAAATATGATTAAAAAAGACACCACTAGGTGGCGCATAAAATATTCTTGTCAATGTCAAAATAAACTACAATTCAAAATGACGTTACTAGATATCGCATCCAAGTGCAAATACTTATCTTGTCATAAGTGCGTTTTTTTGGTATTCCATATATAGCAAAGTGAGAAATTGCCAACAAAACGATCCGCAGTATTTTTGTATTTAAAAATTGGTACAATTGAAAGAATATCTGTCAGAATAATAATAAAAAAAAAACACACCAATAGAAAAAAGTTTTGTGAAAATCTAAAGTTAAAATTAACTTAAAAAAAAAATTATCTAAAACTAATAAAATTGACAATTTTTAAGAAGAAGTGTTTAGAAAACATCTGGAAATTGAGATTCTATAAAAAAAAAGTTAAAGTTATAGTAAGTCATTTATTAATTTACATTTCAATATACAAAATAGAATACAAATTATGAATTTAAGAGCTATGGCTAAATCGTCAGCTTGGTTGGCAAGTTTATAAATGTTTATTTTAAAATTTAATTAAATTTTCAATAATCAACAACAAAAAATAAAGAACTAAAGTATCAAACGTATTCTGAAATTGCTTAGGGGTTTTGAGTCACACTCGTTTAGAAGTAGGATAGTTTCCTGCACAGTTAATGATTGTTTTCCAAAGGAAATTTGCCTTTGTGCTTTAAATAATGGGCATATCTTCTTTCGATTTTAAGTTGGAAAGCGTACAGAATTGATGAAAGCTTCCATTATAAGGGTTACCATTTAAAGAAATGAGCTCACAATTTGCTTTTAATATCGCGGATATTTCATCATAGCTATGTGAGTCGTGAAAGTAGTTTTTCTTATTTAGATTATAGTTAAGCTGACTGTAGAATTCCGAGCCTTAATGATGAAGGCATCTCGAATAAAGTCTTCGTTTTACTGAATAACGCGGTAAAGTTGGCCTTTCAAATTACGTTGGTTGTTCACATCAATATGTAAGGTTTCGCCACAAGTATTGCCAATAGATTGCCATCTTTCATACCACCAGTCCTTATTCCGCAACTCACACAAAAGTAGTTTTTTTGAAAGCCCTGGTTCCTGAAAATGACACCATACCTTTATTATGAAGTCAGCATGTGACTTGAGTGTATTTGTCAAGAGTTTTGGTAGTCCGCTTTCCAAATATTTGGCGTAACAAGGCGTGTTTCGGGTAGATTGAAGAGCTTTTTTATGAAATTCCTATGGAATTTCTCAATTTCCGCGTACTCATATGACCCCCAAACTTGAGAAGCATAGCAAAGAGTTGATTTAACTACTGCATTGAATATCTTATATTTTGCAGATGAAATGATGCTTATGTTGAAAAACTTATTTTTCCATGATAGGTTAAGCAAGCTTTCAAAGCTATTGGCTTTTTCGGTTAGGTGTTTGTTGAAATTTAAAGCGGGATTTAGTTTAACTCCCAAATATTTTACCTATTAAGCTGTTTCTAGAAAATGACCATCATAAGTCCATTGTCTTTCATTGCGAACTCTTGGATATCGTGCAAACACCATCATTTTTGACTTTTCTGTATTAATTGTTAGTCCCCATCTTTTGCAGTAACACGATAAGCGATTATTCATTGATTGCATATGTTCTGGTGATTCAGAAAGTATGACAACGTCATCTGCATATAACAACACATTAATGGTAGTATTTGCAATTCTTACTCCTCTGTCATTTAAAAACAGAGAAAAAAACAATGCATTGACAACCTTGTTTCACGCCAGTATTTGTCTCAAACCATTCTTAATAAGATGAGCCATCCCAAACTGCGTTTGTGTCAGTGTACATATCTTTTATCAATTTAATGAAGTTGGAAGATATGCCAAGTTGTGAGAACTTATAGAAGAGCGCATTTCTGTTAACCAGGTCGAAGGCAGCCTTAAAGTCAGTAAAAAATGGTTGAATAATTTTTTGTGAAGCCAGCTTGAAGATCAGATAGAATATTTTTCCGTTCGACCCACTTTTCAAGTCTCTCTTCAAGAACGCCACAGAATATTTTCGCTATTACATTCAAAAGGTCCTTCTTTGTAAATATGAAATATGACAGAATTTAAAAAAAAAAAGAGGGGATTTCAGCTGTAAAGAAAACTTTGTTGTACTGAATTTGGAGATTGTTAAAGAATGTAGGTGTAGCATTTTTAAAAAAACTCATATGGAATCCCGTCTTCACCTGGAGCTTTTCCATTCTTCGCATTAAGGATCACAGCTTGTATTTCCTCAATTGATATATCAGCGTCTTATGTGTCATCAACAGTTAATGGTTCAGCGTAGGATGTACCAAATTTTTAGTCGATGATTGTTAGAAGATCGCATGGCTCGCAGTAAAGCAAAAGATTTTGTGCGTGCTTTCCAACAGTTATTATCGAACCACTTTTGTTTATAACAAGTGTTCTGACTTATAGTTTTGTTTGATGCTGAACTTCGAATATATACTCTGACCTGATTTGAAAGTGTTTCTGTGAGTTCTGTAGTCAACTCGTTTTTAGATAAGAAACTGTCCAAACTACGCTGATAGGAAACTTTTTGTTAATTTTTCTAAGAAAGACGAGGTAGTGCCTAGGTGAAGATTTATTGCTTTTGGTGAAGATTCACATAAGAATTCTACAACAATAGGCATGTGATCTGAAAAGTTTTTACACTTAACTTCAAATTTATTGATTCGTTCGATCCAGTCATAGTTAACAGCACAAAAAACGATAACAGATTTTCCTTGACCTCCGTGGAAAGTGTAGTGAACTTCCTTATCTCCTTCAGAATTATTATAGTACATTTGAAACAACTGGAGTAGATCTACTCCATTTTTATTAGAAACGATGTCAGCTGATTTTCTGTTAGTGCGAAAAATCGCAGGGTTTGATTCATTTTGTGTAATTGTAGTTTGAGAATTCCCATTTCTTGCGTTCCAATCACCAATCAGTAAAACGCTCATGTCAGCTAGGAGTTGAATTGTATTATATAGCTTTTCAAAATCGTTTGCCCATTTAATACAATTTATGTAGTAGTGTACGATGCTATTATTGTTCCTTCACATTCACCAAACACAAACGTTTTTAACAGTGTTGTTCGTATTCCATATAGGCAACCTTCACTTGCGCGCCCTTTTACAGAGGTCTTAACTGCATCAATTCATATAAGTTTGAATTCACTAAAATAACTCTCAATTTTACTAAAATGTTCATTCGTAAGGTAAGTTTCAAACAGGAAAAATATTTCAAAATTCTTAACATGATTAAAAAAATTTACAAATAAAAGCTTATTACTTAATAATGAAATATTATATGATAAGCTTTTTAGATAATAACTATAACTATTAATTTGGCTGACGGCATTTAAATCTTAATTACTTTTTGATATATTACAATTTTGTTTATTTTGAGACATCCCTGGTGTATCTGGTTCATCTGCTAAAAAGTTAAATTAACAATTGCTAAAAGAAGGGGATTCGTTCGTAGACTAGTACATTAACATGTGGTGCTGAAGTGAGCTTGAAGCTCGCCTCAATTCTTTATATACCTGAATAGAGTTGAAATGAGCTTGATTCGCCTTCGTTCCGGTCGGGGATTTGAGCCAAAATTTGCGAAGAAAAACCCGTGTGGAGGAGTTGGTTTAACAGATAATGCATTATGGTCTGTTTATTTGCATGTTTTTGTACACAAAATATAGTTTTGGTTTAATTAAATTAAAAAAAAAATTCTCATAGGTAAGTAGCATATTTCTTATATGATGCTGAACTATTCAGTTTTTCATTGTTTAACACGAATCAAACTATCTTACTTGCACTTCAAAAGAAACATCGAAACACCATTTGCATTTTAGAAAGTGCTGTCAAACTTAATAATTTGTACCTTCTTGTGCGGTGGAAACACCAGAAGATTTATTTAATCTAAACTGAGATAAGCCTTTGGTGGAATCAAATAAAAACTTAACTATCTTTTCTATTGTTTTCTCTTGCAAAATAAGCACAGTTAGTCCATTTTCACTAACAAAACTAAATAATATCAACAGTAATAGATACATTTTTTTCCACAATGGAAAGAAAACACACATGATTCCAAATGCACAACTACTCAAAGAACACAGCCATCGAAATACAGATGCAATATCAATCGTACCAACATTAAAGAACTTAATCACATAAGATCCATTCGAGACTCGTATAAATGTCAAAAAGCCATTCATAGTAGGAATCTACTTTTATCGGTGTTATTTTTACTATGGATATTATTATTGTTATACTAAACTATAGATAGATTTTCCAAAAGAACACGGGTAATTATTCACATTTTATTATTACTATTTTCTTATCCATATCAGATTAAGAAAATAAAAAGCAAAAACCCTATTATTTGACGTTCAGAGTGTAGTTACCCTTCGATCATTTTGTTCAACGATGATTTGTTTTTTTTTTACAGGTAAAAACGATACCGAAATTTAATTGGTGAAACAAAAATTTTTTTGCACTATTTTATGTAATCAAACAAATATTTAAGTTTCAGATAAATGAAAATGATAATGTGGAAACACCGTTTTTATTTTAATAACATTTACAAGATAAAATGACCCCTAATGTGAAATAAAAAAATATTTGTGTATCACAAAATTAAATCTAGGGATAAAGCAGGATTTCCCTTTCTTCTTGTAATGAAAATAAATAGATCTGACCTAGATCACGGGAAATATAAAATACGGCTAACGTCGAAAAATAACCGATTAATAAAAAAACACCACTAGATGGCGCATAAAATCTAGCTGTCAATATTAAAATCAAGTTTGATTTAAACAAAAAATACCAATAGATGTCGCACCCTGGTGTACATCCCTGGATCTGAGACATCCCAGATTCTTGTGATTGACGCATAATATTGTCTGCCTCGAATTTTGTTGCACACTTATACAGGGTGCGCCAGAGAAACTTACTTATTTGAAAGGTCAATAAAAAAAAGTACTTCAGTTATTGTTTTAATTTTTTTTTTATTTGAGAATACAATATCCCAATTTTTTTTGTATGCAGTCTTAAAAATGACATCGGATAAATGGCGACCCCCATTGCGCATACACTGATGAAGTCGATTTTTGAAATTCGTATCCACTCTTCAGCATATCAATCGGAAGAAAAAATTCCTTGATCATGTTCCTGTAACGAGCTCCATTCACGGTTACTGCGCGTTCATTTTCTTCAAAAAAATAAGGACCAATTATTCCCATTACCGACATCGCACACCAGACAGTAATTCGCTCACAATTAAGTGGCTTTTGGTGAAGCTCACGCAGATTTACACCACACCAATAACGCATGTTTTGCTTGTTGACGCAGCCGGAAATGTGGAAGTGAGCCTCGTCACTGAAAAATACGACCGTCAATCAGCATTTCACATGCATTTTGACGGGCAACAAAATCGCGTTCAGTTAATTCTTGCACAACAGCCAATTTATAGAAATGAAATTGAAGGTCTTTATGGAGAATTCGTCGAACAGTGATGTCAGCTGCGTGTTTGCGAGCCGAACGCCGCCGGGGAGAACGCACAACTGACTGCCTCACTCTTTCGATATTTTTCGGAGTTCTGATGGTCCGTTGAAGTCCATTTCTGGGTTTAGTGACACTTCCACACTCCCGAAATGAGTTAACCTACGACAGAATCGAAATACGGCCAGGAACGAGTCTGTGAGGAGGAATTTCAAAGCGAGTGCAGAGTTGCGTGGGCGACAATTGAGCGACCGTTAGAAAAGAAGCTTTTAACTGCGAAGGCTCGCTGCTCTCTAGACCAGAGCATGATGGCAACTGACTGGAGGGAGAAACAAACTTTGGAACTTCCCCTCCAGATGCGCCCCCTCTTGCCCCTCTACCCGCCCAACTCACTGCGCTGGAATTTTTTCAAATAAGTAAGTTTCTCTGGCGCACCCGTACGAACAACGTCGATTTTTTCGGCAGATTTGAGTTTCGTTGACGTACATGTGTTGTCTGATTGTTCAAGAAGCCCGTTGACTTGAATTTGGCCACCCAGCTCTGAATAGTCCATTTGGAAGGATAATAACGATGTAGCATTTGCATGTGTTGCTCTAAGCTGTTATTTGATATGATAATTTGTCTTAAATGATTCATTAAAAAAATTTATTTTGACAGTAAGTAAAAGAAACAATATGGCTGTGTATAGCTGTCAAAATCATTTCGTTCCTATTGAAGAACCCTTTGTTAAAAAAGGATTTTTCAAAAAGCAACAATTTAATCAAATGTCAAACAAATTTAGTTTCAATACAAAAAGTTGACAAAATAAGCTTTCAATTTCCATTCAAAATATTGAGTTATTTTAAAATCTATTCACAACAAACATAATGTACATTGTACACATTTCAAAACGTGTTACTTTATGTGTGTATATCACAATGAAACAAGGAGATATTGTTATAACTTTTACTGACAGCTGTCTTAAATATCTAATTGTAAAAAAAATATATATTTTACTTCTCTAACAATGGACCACCTACATTTTACACGCGCAATATACCTACAGATATAAAAATGTAAACAATTTTAAACTCTGCCCGAGGGCTTGGATTTTAGTGTGTATACAAAAGAGAACAGTATTTAATACTAGAATGACAATTTCAATCACGTACTCGATATTAACGAGATTACAAATAGAATTAAATCCAAAACATAAGTTGTATATAATTGCTCGAAAAAAAATTACTGAAACTTACATAGAAAATTAAGGACTGTTTCCTTTTACGTTTTTTGACATCTTAAACAAAATCCAGTTTTTAAAATTGTATACCTACGATAGTTATGTTCAAATTCATATTCTTATTTTAATCTAACGATAAAAAACACTTATTTAAAGTTGTCTTTTCAATAAATTTAATTTGGTTCCGAAATCGAAAATTAGATATGAAACCAATACTTTGTCCTGTAGAAAAAGAAAGTGTACAAAAAATAGAAATAAGATAAAAATGAACAAAATTTCATAGGGCACGGATGTAGACGAACAATACTGGTCGTTGCTTTTTTATTCTACTTTTAATTTTATTTTCTTGCACCGCACACTCTACAATAATTCCTACATCGGATCTCCATTGTTTGACCGGAAATCGTGCTCAAATGCTAAATTCCGAACTTTGATGGTCATCACACAGACCTGGCACGAACGGTCGGTCTATGGACACGCAATCGATATTTTAATAGTGCAAAGAGTTGTTGTTTTTGTTGTTGCATTATATATAAATTTCATGCGAGGTTGAATTTAAATTATTCCTTTTTTTATTATTATTGTTGTTGTCTATAACCTGAAAGGACACACATTAAAAAGAATAGGATTAGAACACTATTTTTATAGGTCTTGGAAAATAATGCAAAGCTTTTATAATATTTTATGATATGGTTTAGGTGGGATGTACTATTTATAAAATAAAAACATTTCTAATCCTTCCTGTGGAAAAATTTTAAATAGTTTAAAACTGTAAAAAATATAGAATTTTAAAGCGACATATATGTACACATGTCACTTTTGAAGCTGTCATCTTTTCACAAGTAAAAAATACGCTACTTACTTATATCATCTTACTGATGCCATCGAAACGGTACAACATTGGCACGTCATCAGTAAAACGAAATGGAATTTTGTTGGCATTTTGAAGCCAGCTGTTTAGTAGAAATTTTATTTCGTCATAAGTTTTTTTAAATGAATTTACGAAATAAATTTAGCTCTAAACACATTGTTTTTTTAACTTCCCATAGAAAGTTATTGTAATGGGTCCGATTTGTCAAATTAAAAATTTTGACATTTTACGACGTTTCAAGGTCCCTTGAGTCAAAATAATAGATTTTTAGAAAGATGCCTGTCGCAACGTTTTTTTAGTCGTCCAAAGCTCAAAATCCACTAGAGATATCCACTTGAAATAAATTTTTAATACAGATAATAAGGCAGAAAGATGCAGAAAGGGCTCTCAAGAAAAATGCGTGGGTGGTTTTTTTTTATCATAGCAGTTTCAAAAAAGGTGGACATTTTGGATAACTCTAAATATCTTACGAACCAAAAACGATAGAGACTTGAATTCAATTTTTTATAATATATTGTAACGTGATATCAAAGAAGTATATTTTTTGAAAAAAATTCTATTTAACGATTTTTTTTATTAATAAAAAAAAACTGAAAAAAAAATGTGTCACCTCCAAAATTTTACGACTAAAACATGATTTCATCTCCAAAACAATTTTGTGCAACGAAGAATAATGTTTTTGACACCTGATGAAATTTTGAGAAAAATCAAATTGACAGTTTTTTTTATAAAAAATAAAAATCTAAGAAGAACATTACTCAAAGTTGGTAAAAATTGAATATCGATTTCAATATCTTTTCAAAAACGTAAAATTTAGGCTTCAAACTAATTTTATCTTATAAGAAATATTGTTTTCAACATTCTGAAAAATGTTGAGAAAATTCGAATTGACAGGTTTTTACAAAAAATAAAAAACCGAAAAAAAAAAATAACAAAAGTTGGTAAAAAATGATTTTCGACTCAAATATCTTTTCAAAAACTTGAAATATTGGCTTCAAACTTATTTTATTTCACAGAAAATATTGTTCTCGAACTAGGACCTCACGCAACAAACTTCTCCATTTAGCTCGGTCCCTAGCTAGATGTCTCCTGTTTCGCGCTCCAAGTTGGGTGAGATCACCTTCCACTTGTGCGTGCCTCCTGATTCGCGGTCTTCCTCTACTGCCCTGTCCTGTGGGTGTGGTATCGAAGACTTTCCGCGCCGGTGCATTGGTTTTCATGCGCTCTACGTGACCCAGCCATCTTAGTCGTTGGACTTTAACTCTTCTGGCTAAGTCTACGTCGCTGTACAGCCCGTACAGTTCGTCGTTCCATCTTCTCCTCCATTCCCGTTCGATGCTTACGGGACCGTAGATCACACGAAGAACTTTTCTCTCGAAGCGTCCCAAGGTGCTTTCATCCGCTTTTGTCATAGTCCATGCTTCTGCACCGTATAGCAGGACGGGGATGATAATTGTCTTATATAGCAACACTTTGGTCCCCCGAGAGGGGACTTTACAACTCAATTGCTTTCTTAGTCCAAAGAAACAGCGGTTAGCATTTGATCTCAGCGCTGGTGTTGTTTTCTGCGTTTATAGCGGAGCCTAGGTAGACGAAGTCCTTGACTACCTCAAAGTTACATCTGTAGATGGTGACGATTCGACCCAGACGTCTGTCGGCAAAATTGCCGCATTTGGATTGAAGAGCAACCAGAAGCCGTTCAAGAACTGCCCATGCATCCCGAAAAATGCACTGTTTGGTGTGGTTTGTACGCTGGTGGAATCATTGGACCGTATTTTTTCAAAGATGCTGTTGGACGCAACGTTACGGTGAATGGCGATCGCTATCGTTCAATGCTAACAAACTTTTTGTTGCCAAAAATGGAAGAACTGAACTTGGTTGACATGTGGTTTCAACAAGATGGCGCTACATGCCACACAGCTCGCGATTCTATGGCCATTTTGAGGGAAAACTTCGGAGAACAATTCATCTCAAGGAATGGACCGGTAAGTTGGCCACCAAGATCATGCGATTTGACGCCTTTTGACTATTTTTTGTGGGGCTACGTCAAGTCTAAAGTCTACACAAATAAGCCAGCAACTATTCCAGCTTTGGAAGACAACATTTCCGAAGAAATTCGGGCTATTCCGGCCGAAATGCTCGAAAAAGTTACCCAATATTGGACTTTCCGAATGGACCACCTAAGACGCAGCCGCGGTCAACATTTAAATGAAATTATCTTCAAAAAGTAAATGTCATGGACCAATCTAACGTTTCAAATAAAGAATCGATGAGATTTTGCAAATTTTATGCGTTTTTTTTTTTAAAGTTCTCAAGCTCTTAAAAAATCACCCTTTATGTCCTTTCTTGACGACAACATGTACTTTGTTTTGCCCTCATTAACAGCTAAACCCATTTTTGCCGCCTCTGCCTCAATACTTACAAAAGCCTCACTGACATCACGCTGAGTTCTTCCAATTATGTCAATGTCATCAGGATATGCCAATTATTGGACAGACTTTTGAAAAAGAGTGCCTATAGTGTTGACGTGTGAGCTCTGCACTATTCTTTCAAGCACGATGTTAACAAAATCGCATGACAGCGCATCACCTTGTCTCAAACCTTTGAAAGCTCGTCCCTGTATTTGCTGTCATATGCGGCCTTAAAACCGATGAAAATATGGTAGGTGTCGATTTGGTATTCTTCTGTTTTTTCCAGGATCTGTCGTAATGTGAATATTTGATCATCTGTGGACTTTCCTGGTCTAAAACCACACTGATAAGGACCTATCAGGTTGTTAACGATGGGCTTTAGACGTTCACATATTACGGCAGAGAAGATTTTATAGGCGATGTTAAGTATACTGATTCCTCTATAGTTGGTGCAGTTTAGAGGGTCTCCTTTTTTCAGGTTTTCGATATTCAGTAATTTTTATATAAAAATCCAACAGTCCGTTTTTTCATACAAAATAAAATCTACAAAAAATAGTACGTAAATTTGGTAAAAATTGATACGAGTATATATAGGCAAACTTTTAAGCAAGACAAATCGACAGACGGGATTGGAAGTTATCAGTGTGGGTCGCATCCCAGCCTCTTTTTTTGTTTTTCATTTTCTTTTGCTGCAATCAAAGCTTTAACATGTTCAAAAATCTGAAACAAACATATTACTGATAGCTATAAAGGACCCGTAAAAGTGAAGCGACACACGCTTCAAAAACGTATTATGAAAATTCACCACAAAAATGGTGAATATTATGACAGACACAGTTCGAAAAGGAGACTATATTTTTATTCAATTCTCTTCAAAATTTAAAATACTCGTCATTGTAATATCAAACTGTATGCAGAACTTTAATTGATGTTTTCCTTTCGTTACACTGTTAACTAAATATGACAGTTGTAAGTATTGGAACCATTGAAATACTATACATGGACCGCTAGTGGTGTGAATTTTCCATACAAAATTTGAATAAAAATGGTTCCACTTCAAATTAGCTACACTAGCCCTTCCAGGCACAGTGGCAAAAAAAGTTATGAAATATACTGCAACATCTGTTGAGATAAGCTTTTTCTGACACACAAAGTTTTGACATCTAGTATAATTTCTTGAAGACAAACAATGCCATGTTTTTTTTGTATGTTATTGAAAAATTTTGACAGTTCGTGCAAAATGAAGCAGAAGCAAGCTGTGCGCTGTGTGCTGTGAGTATTAAAAGTAAATGTTACACAATTTTTCCGCATAGCCCCCTTTGCGCTAGTGTGTTGTCCGTTAAAATTGGAACCATCGTTAAGTTGGCTACTAGCAGTCCATGTATAATATGTCAATGATTAAAACAAAGAGAACTAAACGAAAATTTGAAACTGTCAATTTTAAGGTGTGTTCAAACTTCACAAACCTATGAATGCGTTCAGTGCTCCATTGAAAGATATTTTTTTTTAATAATTAAAGGGATTTTTAAGCGTAATCCAACTATGCGTACTAAATGTTTTAAAAAACGTGGCAAATATCTCACTGCAGAGAATTGAAAGTTTAAAGTGCATATTTACATATATAGTGTTGATATATTGTATTTCTCATTCAATCAAATTACACTAACTGTGGGAGTTGCGAGTAAATGGCGATGTGCCCATTAATATTTACAACAACTTTTTTAACTTTTGTGTGAGTTTTGAGGTAAGTTCTTTAAATTTGTTTATATTTAACGCCCTAAACTATTTTATTTTATTTTAAAAAAGATTTTTTGTATAGAAAAATAAAATATTACCAATAGATAGGAACTAAAATGGTTATATTGAGAAAAAAACATAAGTAAAATATTTATAGAAAAACGAAGAATACAAATTTTATTTTACCAAACAAAAATCATTCTTTTTTTCGAATGAATCATTGGTTTTTTCTGCTATTTCAATAAAAAATGGATATTCGGAGAAAATCCACATTGATGGCAGATTAAATTATTACCTAAAGGCTGATTTAAATACTCAGAAAAAGTCTGGGATGCGACTCACACTGATAACTACTTATAATTGGTTTTTGGATTTTTAATTTAAAAACTTTAAAAAGTATATCCGATTGAGAAAACGCCAAAAAACACACAATCTACAGTAGCCCCGTTTTTATAATTTTAAGTTAATTGAACATTTGTCAGAATAATTTACAACAAAATTGTAAAGAAATTAACGAATTAGTTAATAATTAATAAAATGGAGAATTTTAAAGAGGATAACAGAAACAATCCATATTTATTATGATTTCATGTCATTTGTTATCTAAATTGAAGCTGAATGAAATAAAAACTGAAGAAAAAGAGTTTGTTCGTAGATTAAGGACTACCTCTCTGCAGATTTTGAAAATCAAAAAATTTTCTTATCTCTATTATATTTTTTCAAAACTTGCCAAAATACTTTAATGGTGTAAGCAATAGTTACTAAAATTGGACAGCTAAGAGACCTTATTTAGCTGTTTCCAATACTCTTCGGCTTAGAAGAAATTTCACAGCTTTTTATGACACTAACACGATATAAAATTCGGAGTTTTTCTTTTGAAAATGCTGTCGACAGCGTTTCTGCACTTGAAACCTCAAAAAGTTCAGCATAAGCTCTAACTGAAAAAATAAAATTGCTACTCACCAAACTAAAGGGTGGTTTTTTAGCTATTATCTTTTTTGCAACACTGGTTTAGACAGCTGACTCACTATTCGTTTCTTTGTTTCCCTACCAAATATTTTCAGTTTGGTCTTAAATATAAATATGAATGGTCTTACAAATGAAAAGCTCTGGAAAATTATTAAATTTTACGTTAAGAAAGCTCATCGCGCGATTCTTCCATTTTTTGGTCAGTTTAATCGACCCACTGAAGCGCCTTTCGAGCTATTGTAACTAAATTACGCACCAAATTTACATTGTAGGACATTAAACCACCAACACTCTTACGTAAAGTGTGAACTGAAGAAAATATCGCAGCTGTATCGGCCAGTGTTAATGATGACCATCAATTATTATCGATTCGTCGCCGTTCGCAGCAATTGGACCTCTATTTCTCAATAACGTGGAAAATTTTGTGGAAGGATTTAGGTGTGATGCCTTTCAAAATACAGCTGGTGCAAGAATTAAAGCCGAACAACCTATTGGAACGTAACATTTTTTGGTGAATGGGCTCTTGGAAAGTTGGCCGAAGATCCACTTTTTTACGGATGCGAATCGTAACGTAACTTTGAATGGGGAGCGTTACCGTGAAATGATATCCAATTTTTGCTGGCCAAAATGCAAGAGCTTGACTTGCATGATATGTGGTTTCAACAAGACGGTACCACATGCCACACAGCACGAGCAACAATGGACTTATTGAAAACGAGTTTAGTGAATATTTTATTTCACGTTTGGGACCTGTCAATTGACCGCCTTGATCGTGCGATGTAGCGCATTTAAACTATTTTTTGTGAGGCTAGTTAAAGCTCATGTCTATATATACAAGTCCGCTTCAACTGACGTTTGGGCAGTCGACATTGAAGCTTTCATTTGTGAGATAACTGCCGAAATGTTGGACAACATTTCCATGAAACAATCTTCAAACATTTAATTATATAAATTTTAATATCGGTTCAAATAAAGATTTCATGAAGTTTTTTGAATATAATGTGTTTTTTTTGTTAACTTCCCTATAGCTTATCAAAAATCACCCTCTACTTATCATACTCTTCGAACATGCCCTCGAGATACAGAAGACTTCTCAATTTTACAAACATATATATTCGAGACTCGCGCAAACGTCAAAATTCGAACTGCCTCTTTCTGCTTTTATATTCAGTGAAAAAAAAAATGATACTTTACTACGGATATTTATGACAACGTACCTACTGCCGTATTTAAAAAACTTAGTTTTTTAAGATTAAAATTTTGTTTTTAAATATTTGGGTTTGTCAAAGATAATATCTTTTATTCTTGTACGAAAAGTATGGAAGGAATTAAGAGGAGAAGGATGTACCAATGCATACAATTTTTGAAGATCTAAATGGGAAAACAAAATTGAGCTAGGTAAAGCACTCCACATTCACATTCTTGATGTGTAGTTTAAAAATGAATCTCTATACTCTACAGTGCAACCAACATTGTGCTTAAGACGGTCATTCCTAGAAACTAAAGAATTTGAATAGTTATTTTGATAGAACATTGGTTGTAAAATTTGTTGGGTTATTATGAATTAACTTTTTTTTTGGAAGCTGCTTTTGGACTTTGAAAAAATATATAAGTGTTAAATGTACAACAACAAAAATGAAAGTTTGTTAAGTAATTTTCGAGATTTAAAGTAAGAAACAAGGGTAAAATCTTCGTGAATAAATTAACTTTTCAAAAAATGTTTATATTCATTAATCATTATGCACAGCAAAGAATTTACAAAGTTAAATTATTTAATTTTCTACGAGTCATTTTTAAATTACTCCCCTAAGGACTGTTTATCTTAAAAATTGTATTTTCTTAAGAAAAAATAAAACATTAAACATAGCAAAGGTGCAGTTGGCAACTTTTTCGGGTGCTTCATTAGTTACCGGAACAGGAAAAACATGTCTCTACCAAAGAAGAAAACAAAAAAAAACCACATCAATTACAACATAAGCCATAAATCAACTTTAATAGACCTTCTTGCCTGATGGAATATAGTAAGGGTACATATATCAAAGAACCGCTTCTGAAAAGACGACATCAAATAGATAAAAACCAAAATGAAAGGGCTCCAAGAGACTCATATAAATTTTCCCATGCCATTGTCCGTCCATAGCCAAACAAAAAATTATAGTAAAGGTAACGTGAATGTCCGTGCGTCGTCGTCTGTTCATCCGTCCATCGCATTGGTCCGGTCGTGGCGTTGGACATGGACGAGACGTAAATAAGCGAAATGATGTCCTTCTGAAGGAGCATCATAGCCAAAGAACAAAACTTCGCCACATAAAAAGGACACATAAAAAAAGTCCTCAAAATGCTAACGGTTCTGGACGGTACAAAAAAAAATATATGGATGTATAAAGAACGCTAAATTGTTGCGGTTTGTTTCATACACACTTTTCAGGTGATTTACAGCTTCTACATAATATGAATGTATAGGTATAGGCAAAAGAGATGGACTGCTCTTTTGTGGCGGGTGACATGGTCGCCATTGTGTATGACCCACTATCTTTTGGGCTTTATTCTTTCCTTATGCATTGCAGGATTGCCAGATAGACCTATTTTTTCGAAGCAAGAAAATTAATATGACAGTTAAATGAAGTTTTGCTATAAATAGCCCAAATTTAATCTTGGTCATTGCGCATTGAACGCTGTAAGAACATGAGCTGTGTTAAAAAAATAGTGTATTGCATAATCTTATTAACAATTAAGACAATTTAAAATATAAAAAAGTTTAAGCCCACATTTGAAAAGATAATTTAAATAATTATAAAGATACGTCATATATTTTTATGAACAAAATATTTTGTTTTTTTTTTGGAACTGGGCTACTTTAGGCTATTCTTTCAGCTATTTTTAAATACGACTTTTTGAGCTATTGTTCATGACATGGCAACCCTGATGCATTATACTTACCTGCTATCATGAGTAGGAGCAAAAATAATGACCAAACCAACAGACGGATTTTGTGGTTGCTCGTAAATTATACGGTGGGTGGGTTGAATTTATCTGTTGACCTTTTGTCCACTCATATAAAACTCAACTGAACCCACATACGTTATTAAAATGTAAAATCGCTTATTGAACATCTACATAGGACAAAAGGTATAAAGAAAGATATGCGTTATACGTATAACATATCTTACCTATTGACCTAGCATTTTGCGTTACGCTCAAGTCGAATTTCAAAGGAATTATGACGATAATGGTTGGAAAAAATGTCGGTAACACAGCAATTAAGATACGTCATATAATATAGGGAGTGGTATCTTTATCATTAAAGTAGATATACATTTTCTATGCACACATTTTATAACTCATAGACATTTTATTGTAAATTTGTCTATCATAAAATTTTAAGTCTTGTTTATAGCATTGTAAATTTTAATACATTTATTGGATGTTTTAACTCCTACTTTAAAAGATAAACCGTATTATTTTTGGCTCGTTATAGAAATCATACAGCCGGTTTATGTTTAACGGTTTAAAATTTAAAGGGCAATAAAATGAAAAAATGCTGCAATTCATAGTAATGACTAAAATCCTTTTGTGTCCTCGAGAGTTAACAAACGATTTTAACCCTTTATTCGTTATTAAAGAGATAAACTTCAAAATGAGCTGTTTGCTTAATTTGTGATTTTATTTCAAAAGTCAATCAAAGTTGTAGACATTTTTCATTGGGTTTAGTTAAACGGAATTTTGTGCGAGTAATTGCATTCATGGAGGTGACCTAAAGTTTTTATGCCGAATCCAAACGGCTAATTTGAGAAAGCACTTTTTCATGACAGGAATTACTCTTGATGCCACGGGTACTACAATAATTACCAATCATTTGACCTTAAAAAGACTCCAATAATTTCATCTCCAATTACTTGACTGGAATCAATTGATTGTAATGATTTAAGACTGCATGCGATTTTTGCATTCACTTGAAGTCTTTGTACTACTCTTCACGCTTCACTAAACACAATATTCTAAGGTTTCCCATACACCTTGCAGACCAATCTTCGATGTTAAGCACTCATTCTAGACGCCATACACCAAGAGATTAAAATACAAATTTCAAACGCACATAGTTGAACGCAAGGACTTCAAGTGATTGCAGGATTTCTAGTGAATGGAAACATTTCAAGTGATGTATACACCTTGAAAAGATTTTAAGTAGTTCAAAGTATTGCAGTGCATTTTTTTAACTAAGAATTTTGGCCAAATAATGCAACTGCTAACCTGATAATAAGGAGAATTTGTAAAAAAATCTCAAATTATTTATCTACAACGTCCAGCTGACTTCACAATAGAAGGGTGCACATCCAATTCTTCATCGATTTGTAAACTGGGCTGTAAACTTGAATTTAACAATAATTTTAGGTGTGATAAACTTTTCTGACGAGGCGCATTATCATATCAGGAACTATCTTAACAGACATGATTGATGCACTTGAAATGGCCGAACGTTATTATTCACAATAAATAAAACGGGTTTAATGTGGATTGTGGAACAACGTTAAGTTCAATAGTGGGGGTTACAGAGCCATTTTAACCGACTTTTAACTTGCGACATATAAAAATTATATGGCAAGTTTTACATTCGTGCAAAATTTCGAACTCGAAATTTTAATTAAACATGATATAACGATAGAAGAGAAGTCGAATAAAGTGGGTCCCGCGGTTCCGTAAGGTCTGTTTGTCCAGGCTCCTATAGCCTAAACCATTGGGTCGATTGAGTTCAAAATTGGAAGTTAAGGTTTTACATTTTTTCATTTTCTTTTTAAGATTAAAATTAACAGTGGCCCCCATGCAATTTTTTTCGTCAAAAAACGGAAATTCGAATTTTCTCAAAAACAAACCGATAGATTTTGTTTAAATTTTTTCTAAAATTTTATTTTTAAACTTGGCTTCTTTTAATAAGAAAATCATATTTTTGTGTTGCTCAGGAAAGGTACCGCTCTAAGAACGGTTTTTTGTTTTTAATTTTCTCAGCAACTTATGAACTGATTTCAATAATTTTGTTTCTGAATAAAATCTTATATTGCATTAACAATATTTGATTATAAAAAGTGCAATTTTTTATTGTTTGGATTTTTAAAAAAACGTTGAATTTCGTTTTTTTCAAAATTTGATATCTCAAAAAAGGGTCAATATTCTCTTACGAAATTCAAATGTAGAGCGTATATAAATAAAAAATGAATTTAAAAAAACGCTCTATCGATTTTCAAACAAAAAATTTGAAAAATCAAGGGTTTTTTTTATTTACAAAATGGCATTTAAATTTTTGAAGGCAAAGTTATTTTTCATGTAAAATTTTCAATCTTAACTTTTTTTTTATTATTTTAACTGTATTAAATGTAACCATCTCCCATCCCACCACATTAAATCCTTCCAAATTAATGCATTTGGTACATATTTATGTATTTTAATAATAATAATAATAATTATGGTACCAACGATGGCCGTCCCTGTAGCGCCACTGTATCGGATTAACGAATATGATATATTTAATCAACAATCTATTTTCAAGTGTCTATCAAGAAGTATTATCTTGGTACAATTTAAACATACATGTTGTGCCTCTGTCTTATCTTCAAATAGTTTATTTTCCATCCTATTTCTTCTAATATGAATTTAAATTAAAGCTATATAAAGGAAAAAGCTTTGAACGAACTAGTTGAAAACACAAACAATTGTTTTCGTTAAGTATGCTTACAAGTATTTTTCATTTCCTGGATGAAATGTCCTAGGAAGAGTTGTGTCTTGGGATGAATCACAGGTTTTTTGACCAATTAAATGGCATTTATATCTTTGAAGACAAACAGGTATATTTTTAAATCTTATAAGGTACTTTTTTAAACAGACTCTTTGCATACAGTAGCAAGTTTGTGCGACCCATTCTTGCATTTTATTTAACATCCAGCTTTAAGGCATCAAGAATTTGGACGGACGGCCTCTTTTATACCCAAAATTGGAAATGATTCGAGCACTTAAAGCCAATATCATTAAAGTTATCCGAAGTCTAGAGCCCAAAACTTTCAACTATAGGTCTTACACATTTATAGTGATAAAATACGCGTTTGTTAACCCAAAGAAGTCCGTTGGTTTTAAGATTCATTTATTTTTAAGTCAAATAAATTTCTTAAAATTGACCAATACTGCATTATTGGATTTAATTTTTGTAGACCAAAATGCCCATTTCGAGTTTTTATTTTGTTTTCAAGTTTTTTGCTTTACATTAAATATTAATGTCATTTTAGAGATCTTCGGTTCAATTTCTGCCCCCCTGCGGGGAATTTACAAAGCCTTTAAATGTCTAATGAGTAGTTTGGATTCAGCATAAAAGTTGTTGGTCATCGAACACTGACCATACACGCACACAGGGATGATTGAGAGCTGTTAGTCAATAGGTTCTAACTTAGACTCACTTACTAAACTTAAAGTTATTAAATGTGTAAATTTGTCACTCTCAATATCCAGTGTAATAAATTCAGGCTTCTAATTTATTTATTAACTTCCCATAGGAAGTTATTGTAATGGGTTCGATATGTCAAACTAAAAATTTTGGTTAACACTGAATATCTCACGAACCAAAAACGCTAGAGACTTGAATTGAATTTTAAATTATACGAGTATATTGTAACGTGATGCCAAAGAAGTATATTTTTGGTAAGAAATCCAATTAACGGTTTTTTTTTAAATCAAAAAAACTGAAACAAAAATTTGACAGCTCAAAAATTTTACGAATAAAAAATGATTTTATTTTCAAAACAATTTTGTCCAGCGAATAATAACGTTTGACGAATTTTTTGCAAAATATAAAAACCTAAAAAAAAGCATTTCTAAAAGTTCGTAAAAATTGAATTTCGGCTCAAATGTCTTATCAAAAATTAAAAATATTAATTTCAAACATAAAAATATTGTTTTCGACATTCAGTCCATTTTTGATAAAAACCTAAGAGACCAAGAAATAAAAACCTTTTAGAAATGCTAGCGACTAAAAAATCTCGTTAAAAAAAATAGATTTTGAAATCAAACAATTTCATCATATGGAAAATATTGTTATTTGTTATTAATTTTATTATTTAGAATAATTCAATTGACAAATTTTTTAACAAAACGCGAAAACCTACAAACCTTTTAAGCAAGACAAATCGCCAGACGGTTATCAGTGTGGGTCGTATCTAAACCTCTTTTTTTATTTCAGTTATGCTCAACATTTTTTTTTGACAGGAGGATATCTTCAAAAGACACCTGGCAGTTTTCGACACCAAGTAGTGTGGGACTTAACCACTAAAAAAACCACCTCTTCATCAGGACCTATCTTGAAGGATCGCCTTCCGATTTTTCTTTCTTAACTTTGTACAATCAATTTGAGGGAAGTTTAAACTTTTAATACTCTCCCATGTTTTTTTGACCATAAGCTCATGAGGCTTGGTTTGTCTTAATCTCCTAACATGGTTTCTTATATTCAAGACGAACTCTATTTCAGAATTAGTATATGACTTTGCTGACTCTAGTTGTGCGATACAGCGTATTGTTTAACAACTTCTGTAACCATTTCTATTAAAAAGTCACGATGTAGATCGGTATTTCTTATGTACCAAGGTGCATTAACTATTCCACGAAGGACATTGTTTTGGAAGCTTTCGATGATTTCGGTATTTGTTTCCTTTGTACAGTCCCATAATTGGATTCCATATGTCCCAACAGGCTTTAGTACTTGATTATACAACAGTATTTTGTTTTGGATTGATAAATCAGAGTTGTCACCAGTACATTTTTCTATATTTCAAGTTTAGTTCTTCTCTTTTCTTTTTGATGTGCTCTTTCCACTTTAGCTTTGCATCCAAAGTCATTCCAAGGTATTTGGCCGTATTGGCGTGGAATTATTGGAATGTTGTTTATCTTTTTATTTGTAAAGTTTATAAGTGAAGATTTAGTTTCATTGAGTTGGATTCGCCATTTTTCGGTCCAAGGTCTCACTGTGTCGACGGCGTTTTGTAGTTTTACTGCTAGCTTAGAGACACATTAGTCGGGTACCAAAATTGCAGTATCAGCTGAAAAACGAGCCATTATGATGTGATTACCAACTGGAATATCCATTGTGTATAATAAATACAGGGTAGAACCTAGGATACATCCTTGTGGAACACCGGCTTCTATTTTCTTCAATTCCGAGTATTCATGATCGTACTTTACTCTAAACAAACGGTCTGAGATGAACGATTTTAATGTTTCAAAGTACTGCGTGGGAAGATCCCTTTGCAGTTTGTACTCAAGTCCCTCATGTCAAACCTTGTCAAAAGCTGGAGCAACATCTAAGAAAATAGCTGAACACACTTGTTTTTCTTCTAATGCTTTTTCTATTACATCCTATATTCTATGAACTTGGTCTATCGTGGAATGTTTATTTCTAAAGCCAAACTGATTGTTTGGGATTAACCTTCTTTCTTCAATGATTTTGCTTAGTCTCTTTAGAAGCAGTTTTTCAAAAACTGTAAGCCGTCACTTCTGTTAGTGGTTTACCTTGCTTTGGTATGACAATTACTTCAGCAATTTTCCAATGGTGTGGGACATACAGGTGCTTAAGGCATGCATTTATTATATATTGGAGTTTTATGAAGGCTTTCAATGGCATTTCTTTCGTAACCTAAGCAGTTCGTAACCTGGTGATTTTTTATTTAATAGTTGATGTTAACACATACTTGTTATTTCTTTAAGTCTTACAATTGGTATTTCACTTTCATCTATCTTATCAACAAACTGTAAGTTATTTTCAGCCGCGTTTGATGAGTATGGCTTAAAAACATTCGCAAGATGTTCAGCGAAAAGGTTAGCTTTTTTTCGGGTTACCGATTCCATCTTGAGATTTCAATGGCGAGTTTTGTAACTGCGGTCTTTTCAGGCGCTTGGCTGCTTTCCATAGCGAAAAATCGGTTAAAGGATCAGTCGTTAAATTCCTTAGGAATGTACTGAGTGAATCATTTGTGAATTTGAAAATTTGTTTTTTAAGATTGTTGCTTATACGGTTAAACGTTGTTTTATCATCTGAAAATCTACTATTTTGCCATTTTCTTCGAGCTCGTATTTTCTCTATTATCAACTCTCTTATCTCTAAAGGATATTTTATTTCATTTTGTCTTCTTTTAGAAAATGTTGGAATACTTTCTTCAGCGGCCTGTTGCCATCAGCAATAAATTGTTCCACTTCATGCTCAATTTGCTAGATTGTATCCATGGGAGATCTTAAATTGATAAAACTTTAAACATTTCTCTAAAATCATTCCAGTTTGTTTTCTTATTTACAAGCTTTGGATTACTTTTTTCTAGTACTTCCGATTCACTTAGTGATAGAATCACTGGAGTATGATCTGATGACGCTCAGCATGAATCAATACTTACTTTCTTATTTAAACAAAAATGAGCTTTATTGCTTAACAGAATTCGCTTATGAAAAAATTGATCCAATGTTTTTAAAATAAATTTGAAAAATTTGGAAGCGTTCTTCAGCGTCAGCCTATTCGTATTGAAATTCATTAGCAAAATTCAAATAAATAATTTCAAGTTGTTAAAATGACCGCCAGTTAAAATTTTGCTGCCAACTTAAATAAATAAAATACAATCCGTTGGTACATTTCCGAAAGGACCTGTTCCTCATAAAAAGCCCTTATAGCATTTGAAACCCATACAACATTCTATCTTTCAGACTCTCAATTGAACGTAATATATTATGTATAATTTATTGATTTTAGAACAATGAACAAAAAGTTAAGCCTAACGATTTTAATTAAGAACTATGCAGAAATTCAAAAAGAAAAAAAATCAAACATAAAACATGCACATTGCACATTGCACAAAACAGAATGATAATTAATAAAGAACAAAGGAAAATGGCTTCTAATTAAAAATCAATTCAACATAAAATGAAATTTATAACTTGATGATGCATAGGAAAGGTATTCCCAAAAAGGCTCTCATACATATTTTAGCAGCAGAGGTAAATAAATCGATTAAATTCTAAGCATGAAAGGAATATGGTTGATATAGAATTAGAATAAGAATTATTTTATTTATTTTGTTTGTTTTATTTTTTTTTAAATCAAACATTTTGAGAATGACACAAACAACAACTAACTAAATATAGTGACGAATGAAGACCGACACCGACCAACGACGACGACTTGTAGACGAAAGATATTATTATTATTATTTAAATTTAAAGATGATAAATTGAATGTTTATTATCTCTCATCATCTCGATAATATCCTTTGTGAATTTTATGAAATATTACTTTGTTGTTGTTCTCCGGGTGTGTTTTCATTGAAGTCAAATTCCATAGCTAGGATTCCATTCGACATCAATATTTAACTATGTAGGTAAGGATGTATATCAACGTATGGGGGTGTGTACTATGTGTGTATATAATAACCATCCAAAGCAATATCGATGGAAAATATTTTAGAATAAGGACATTTCAAACTGCCAAATGAATATTTCAAATTCCATTTCAATATTATGATTTATTTTTGCCCTTTCGATAATGATGATGGATGGAGAAAAGGAGGTACGTATGGATGTGTAGACAATTTAGAGAAGAAGCTTTTCAAGTGTACGAATAAGTTTATATTGTTGACTTAAACTTATACAATGTTATAATATAGGTAAGGTATTTACCTTTAGATTGAATAGATTTTAATTTAAACAAAGGTAGTTAAGGGCACAAATAAGATAAATGAAGCTGTTAATGTACAATTTTATATATAAGAGTATAAGTAAACTTACATATATTTTAGTTTGATTTATTATTTATCAATTGAATAATTCAAATGAGAATTGGTACCTTGAGGCAACAACATTCACACATGTGAATAAAAATGTTACTAAAATAAAACTGGGTCCTTTTTGTAAAATGTGTGCGGACTTATGGGGATATGAAGACCTTTATAATGGTTAACACAGTACGAGCAATTACGAAAATGATTGGTTTTGAATGTCTGCACATTGCAATGATTAATACATTTTGAGTCTGTTGAAGCATTCCACATTCGTGAAGTGCGGCTGAAGAAAAATTTCCTGTCCCCGTATTTAACAGTACGTTTAAAATTTTAATGAGTTTAAGGGGAGGGACTCAACTAGCAATTTCATTAGAAAATTGCTTATAAAAATATCGATAAAACAATGACATTTCGCCTATTAGTTTTAGGGGCACCAGTCTGAATATGTGAATTATACTCGAACAAATAAGTAGTCATTGTATGGTTTTTGATGAACGTTACTAGAACTTAAAGCAAGTGTGCCACTCATGGACAATGGCTTGAGGGAGAGGTTTAAGCTTTTGAGACGCTAGACAGCATTGAGTTTTGATTCCCTATTGCACAATGCGCTTATCATTAATGCTGCCGGTGGTACTCCACCTCCAAAATATAAAGATATGAAGATAAAAAGAAAAAAGAGGCTAGGATGCGACCCACACTGATAACTTCCCATCCCGGTTGTCGATTTGTCTTGCTTAAAAGTTTGTCTATATGTACTCGTATCAATTTTACCAAATTTGCGTACTATTTTTTATAGATTTTATTTTTTATGAAAAAACGGACTGTTGGATTTTTATATAAAAATTACTGAATATTGAAAACAATATTTTCTGTGAAATAAAATAAGTTTGAAGCCAATATTTTTAATTTTTGAAAAGCTATTTGAGCCGAAAGTAAATTTTTACCAAGTTTTAGTATTGTTTTTTTTTACAGTTTTTTTTTTTGTAAAAAATCTGTCAATTCGAATTTTTTAAAAATTTTACCAAATGTTGAAAACAATATTTCTTATAAGAAAAAATTAGTTAGAAGCTATTATCTCAAAGTTTTTAAAAGATATTTGAGTCGAAAATAATTTTTACCAACTTTTGTTAATTTTTTTTCGGTTTTAATTTTTTGTAAAAAAAACTGTCAATTAGATTTTTCTCAAAATTTTATCAGATGTCAAAAATATTATTCTTCGTTGCACGAAATTGTTTTAGAGATGAAATCATATTCCAGTCGTAAAATTTTGGAGGTTACAAATTTTTTTTTTAGTTTTTTTGATTTATAAAAAAACCGTTAAATGGATTTTTTTTTCAAAAAATATACCTGTTTTGTATCACATTACAATATATTATATAAAATTTAATTTATGTCTCTAGCGTTTTTGGTTCGTAAGATATTTAGGTTTAACCAAAATTTGCACCTTTTTTTTAAACTGCTATGGTAAAAAAACCACCCACGCAATTTTCTTGAGAGCCCTTTCTGCATCTTTCTGCCTTATTATCTGTATAAAAAAATTTATTTGAAGTCGATATCTCTTCTGGTTCTTGAGCTATGGACGACGAAAAAAACGTCGCGAACGTACGGACGCGTCCGTCCGGACGTACGGACGTACGGACGTACAAACGTACGTACACACGCACGCACAGACATCTTTCTAAAAATCTTTTATTTCGACTCTAGGGTCCTTGAAACGTCGAGAAATGTCAAAATTTTCAATTTGACAAATCGGACCCATTACAATAACTTCCTATGGGAAGTTAAAAAACATCAAATTTTTGGACAAGAATAATTATAACAAAAATGGAAACAGGTGGAATTTAGTTCAATTTACAAGGAAATGAAGAACGGTACGAGCAAATAATAGAAGAATAAGAGATAATTTCAAAATAATGGAGCTTAGTGAGAAAAGGTTTGTACATACAAAGGATGATTTTTTAACTATTATCTTTTTGGCAACACTTTTTTAAACAGCTCACACACGTTCTGTGTTTTTTTTTCACTGTCAAATATCTGCATTTTGGTCTATAATTCAACCATGAATCGTCTTACAAACGAACAACACTTGAAAATTATTGAATTTTATTAACAAAATGTGTGCTCTGTTAAGAAAGTTCATCGCGCGCTTCTGTCATTTTATGGTCAGTTTAATCGAACCACTGAAGCGGCTATTCGGGCTATTGTAACTAAATTTCGTATCAAATTTACATTGTTGGACATTAAACCACCAACACGCTTACGTAAAGTGTGAACCGAAGAAAACATCGCAGCCGTATCTGCTGGTGTTAATGATTCATCGCCGTTCGGAACAATTGGGCCTACAACGTGCAAAATTTTGCTGAAGGATTTAGGTGTGATGTCTTTCAAAATACAGCTGGTGCTAGAATTGAAGCCGAACGACCTACTACTACAACGTAAATTTTTTGGTGAATGGGCTCTTGGAAAGTTGGTCAATTATCCACTTTTGTATAACTTATTATTTTTTTAAATTTAGCGATGAAGCTCATTTTTTGCTCAATGGTAATAAGCAGAATTGTCGGTTTTGTAGAGAATATCAGCCAGAAGCATTGCAAGAGCTACCAATGCACACAGAAAAAGTTACAGTTTGGTGCGGTTTATGGGCTGGTGGCATTATTGGACGGTACTTCTACAAAAATGACGCGAATCGTAACGTAACTGTGAATGGTGAGCTCTACCGTGATGTGATATCCAACTTTTTTTTTTGCGCAAAATGCAAGAGCTTGACTTGCATGACATGTGGTTTCAACAAGACAGTGCCACATACCACACAGCTTGCGCAACATTGGATTTGTTTCACGTTCGGGAACTGTCAATTGGCCGTCTAGATCGTACGATTTAACGCCTTTAAACGTGTAATACCGGCCAAAATGTTTTAAATATTATGTCAAAATTGGACTCAGCCAATAGGCCATTTGAGGCGCAACCAAGGTCGACATTTGCATGAAATAATCTTCAAACATTAAATTGTATAGACCGTTCTATCGATTCAAATAAAGATTTCATGCATTTTTCTGAGTTGTATGTGTTTCTTAGACACGGAAGAATATTTGAAATATACACTTTTGTTTTAGTTTTATTAAGAGGTATCTTCTCTCTAAAGACGGATTTATTTTCTCACTTAACACTATATTTTCTGACATGACAACTCGAAGAAGATAAAATGCTGTTCCAATAATCATTAAGTTATCATCAGCATTGAATTCTTTGGCAACAGGAGGTTACCAAAACCAAATAGTCATCTGCCCGCTGATGATGAATTTTGAAATTAATGTGGAAGAGAAACGAAAGTCCAAAGGCTATTTTTGGCAAAAATCACGATTTGGGGTGGTAGATGGAACTCATATATTCAACATTTTACTTACACTTTGATAAAAAAAACTTCGCTCGCAAACACATTTGACGTATAGTAATTATTTTCGATTTTGCCTTGTTTTGAATTATTCTTCCGAGTTACGTAGTTCCTCGTTTATTCGAAAGTTCATAAGAATATAGTTGGCACTACTAAAACTATTCGATTCTCGTTCGTTTAAAGGTAGTAAAATATATACATAGTACCAATTTTTCGAATTCGAGCAATTTCATTGTAGAATCGAATTACATAGTAGGGCCCTGAATTCCGAAACAATGTTTTTTGTGAAATAAAAAAGGTTTGAAAAAAAAATTAATTTTTGAGAAGCTATTTGAGTCGAAAGTAAATTTTTACCAAGTTTTAGTAGTGTTTTTTTTTTAGGTTTTTTTTTTTTTATATAAGAAAACTGTGTTTTCGATTTTGCTCAAAATTTTATTGAATCTTGTCAACAAGCCAAGTTTTGAAAAGATATTTGGGTCGAAAATCAATTTTTACCAACTTTGAGTAATTGTTTTTAGGTTTTTTTATAAAAAAATGTTAATTGGATTTTTTTCAAAAAATATACTTGGTTGGTATCACGTTACAATATATTAAACGAAATTTAATTCAAGTCTCTAGCGTCATTGGTTCGTGAGATATTTATGGTTAAATAAAATATTCACCTTTTTCTTAAACTGCTTTGGTAAAAAAAACCACCCACGCAATTTTCTTGAGAGCCCTTTTTTCATCTTTCTGCCTTATTATCTGTATAACAAAGTCGATATCTCTTGAAACGTCGAGAGATGTCAAATTTTCAATTTAACAAATCGGACCCATTACAATAACTTTCTATAGGAAGTTTATATGAAAACCTGAGAATATTGTCTTCACTGGACTACAAGATTCAGACGCATGATCATTTTTAAAAACAAGGAAGAGTGTCGGAGACAAAAGGCAGCCCTGGGGCACACCAGTTTTTATTTTATGGATACAACATTTAAACCCGTCCAATGTTTCTTGCATTGAACTGTCTGAAAGGTAATTTTGAGTCCATAGTGAGGTAGAACATAAGATCAACAGTAGACGTATTGATATGAAAGCTATACTAAAGTTCATTTAGAAATTTGTTCTTAAAGATATTTTTTCAGCTGAAAATTGATCATCGTTTTTTGACCTTATAAAGAAGAGACGCATGTCCAATTGGACAATAGTTAAAGGATGAGGAAGATTTTTTAGGCACAGGCTGGACAAATACTGCTTTCCATCCTTTCGGAAAGAGACTTGCAGAGTTAGACAGAGCAGCAAATTTAAGTAGTGGTTTTGTCAGCCTTTTATAAATACTTCAATGTAAACCCTTTTGGGAAGCTGTAACTTTTGAAGATGT